>NW_028133603.1:0-26000 GCF_964662115.1 Mustela nivalis
ACAAGCTAGCGTGAGGTTTGGGACCGAGGGCACGGCAGGCCCACTCTGCAGAGGCTGAATCGAGATCTCCTGCATTGAGTTCATGTCAACTATGAGACGTGCCTCAGGCTAGAGTTTTTGTCCAGCATGGCCTCTTCCTGAAGGGTGTGGGGGCTTCATGAGGCCAGAAAGTTTTGCCTACGATGGGATTTGTGAACTGCTCCAAAACTGAAGGTTACCTTCTGCACGACAGTCGAGTCCTATTGGATGGTTCCAAGAGGCCCCATATGGAAAGACTCGAGAGCAGGTGTCTAAGAATGGATGCCTGGGAAGGCCACCTCATATTCCCACTCTTTAGTCAGGACAAGGCAGGCTCAATCTGCGGGCTCCTGGGTGAGCTACCCAGAGGGGAGAGTTTAAATGGACTCTCCTGAAGATGAGTCCTACTGTGGCTTGGTGGCCTGGGAGACCTTGGAATGTGGAGGTGGCTCAGGGACTCTGCAGATTCTCCAACATGAGGTGTTTGACACGGCTCCAACAAGGAAACTTCCCATGTGGAGACGAGAGGAGTTCTGTTCCGTGCCTCAGGAAAGCCCCATACCCTGTTCTTCGAACCAAAGACTCTGAGGAGTGACACCTGGAAACCAAAGCAAGAGTTGAGACTACGGCCTAAAGGCCTGTCCGGCTCAACCTTCTATCTCTGTTGACATCTGTGTGCATGCATTCATGGATGTAGCTGCTCAGCTTGTGTCCGAATGCCCCTAAGAGACGAGTGAGGCTCGCAGTAGTGGGATGGACTCGGAGGCCTTGAGGTTTCTAATATTCTGGAGGTGTGTGGCCAAAGGAATGGACACAGTTTCCCAGGAGAGAGCAGGCACGGTCCTGTGGTATGGCTCCAAAGGACCCAGCCTAGAGGCTGTGTTTGCCAGGGCTGTGGGGACAGATGTCTGAAAAAGCAAACTTGGCTCAGCTAGGGGCAAATGTAATGGCAGGCCTGATCTCTAGTCCGTGAGGGGAGATCCTCTGGAAATCAAAGTAGGGCAAGTGGGAGGCAGTCACTCAGGATTTTGTCTCTGGGGGTTGCGTTTACAGTGTCCGGTCAGGGTAGGGGTTGTCTCAGAGGCCGAGGAAGAGCTTTCCTCTCGGGGGATTGTCCAAGCTCCCAAGTGTTTGTGTTCATTCTGTGGGAATGAAGAGTACTGTTTTCTGCCACAGGGGACCCCCCAGGAGAGGCACTCTAGAGCACAGCAGTGGGTTCCCTCAACTGGAATACACACCATCTAGTTAGTCCTGGGTGCCTATGGGCATGGCAAGCCACATATGCGGGCTCTTGGTCCAGTCACTGAGAGGCGTTACTTGAATAAGGTACTCACGCTGAGGGTCACAATGTGTGTTTGTTCCCAAGGCGGCCCTCACGCATGGGCGTGGCCTCAGGGGCCATGCCGTTTTCTCCTACACTGAAGGTTTGACTCACTGCCAGCAGCAAGGTTTCTTGCCAGGGGGAAGGAGGGGTTCTGACTTGTGCATCAGGTTCCCCCCTGTGCAGGGATTGGAGATAAGGTCTAGGTTCCGATGACTGAAAACCCAGGTTGGGAATGGATGGTGGCCTAAGGCAGTGGCGGGTCCAATGTGCTGGGTGTGCAGCCAGCTGTGTCGGTGTCTGTTGGAAGGTCTGGGCTCAGGCTATTTGCGACAGAGCATCACTGGTTAAGGTAGCCTATGCAATTGGGGTGTTGCCGAGGGCCAAGCAGTTTGATCCTCATTTGGGGTTTCTGGGCAGCGCCATAGACAATGTTTTTCTCCTGGGAGGCAGGCACAGTGCTTCATTGTGGCCCCAGAATTCCCAGTAGGGAGGGTTTGTGGGCCAGGAGTGTGAGGACGGAAGTCTGAAAACACAAGCTAGTGTGAGGATTGGAGCCAAGGGCAGAGCAGGCCCACTCTGCAGAGGTTGAATCAAAATCTCCTGCATCTGAAGTCAGGCTGAGGATCAGACGTTGGCTGAGGCTGGAGTATGTGTCCATGATGGCACCTTCATGAAGTGGGGGCCTCATGAGGCCAAGGAAGTTTTCCCACGCTGAGTTTGGAGGTTGCCCCAAACCACAAGGTTTCCTTCTGCGGGACATTCGAGTCCTGTTGCATGGCTCCAGGACATACCATATGGAAGGACTGGAGAGCAGGGTTCGAAGGATGGATCCCTGTACAGCATGCCTCGCATTCCCATTGGCTATTAGCGACAAGATATGTTTGATCTGCTGCCTCTGGAACACGCGACCCAGGGGGCTGAGTTGAAATGGCCTCTCCTGAGAATGCGTCATAATGTGCGTTTGGGTCCATGGAGACCTTGGAATGTGCTGGTTGTTCAGTGGCCCTGCGGAACTCTCCTACCTGAAGTGTTTGATACATCCCAGTAAGAATGCTGCCCATGTGGAGCTGAGAGATGTTTGGTTTGGTGTCTCAGAAAAGCCCCATGTGCTGGTCTACGGAAACAGTCCTCTGAGAACGGAAACATGGAAACCAAAGCTAAGGTTCAGATTAGGGCCTGGGGGCCTGTCCATTTCAACCTTCTGTCTCTGGGGACACTGTCTGAGAGTCTAAGTGGAGATAGTTGCTCCTGTGGTGTCAGAGAGCCCCTCTTAGTCCAGGGTTGCCTATACTATTGATGGCCTCAGGGACCTTGGAGCTTTTCCCTAACCTGTAGGGTTGTGGTCAATGGATTGGGCACACTTTCCTTGGAGAGGGCAGGCACAATCTTTCGCTGTTTGGTCCAGAGGCCCTCGCCTGGATGTTGTGTGGGACCAGGCTGTGGGCACAGGAGTCTGAATACACAAACTCAGCTTATGAGTGGCGCCTAGGGTATGGCAGGCCGGTTGTACAGCCCGAGAGGGAGCTTCTGGGCCTCTGAAACAAGGGCGAGTGGGAGGCGTTCCTTCAGGCTTTTGTCTCTGGATGTTGTGTCCGGGATAGCCGTGGATTGGAGCGGTGGCCTCAGGTACTGTGGACGAGTATCCCTCTCTGGGTATTTGTCCCAGCTCCCAAGAGTTTGGGGTCCTTTTGTGGGAAGGGTGGAGTCGTGTTTTCTGGCTCATGGGTCTCTCCAAAAAAGGGATTCCAGAGCAGAGCTCCAGGTAAGGGCGGGGAGACTGGAAAATTCAAACCGTGGTGAGAATTGGGTGCCTAGGGGCTTGGCAAGCCCCATATGTGGGCTCTTGGTCCAGGCCCTGACAGGCCTTTCTTTTACATGGGGCTCATGCTGAGGGTCACAGTGTGAATTTGTGCCCAAGCAGCACTCAAGTTTGGGCGTGGCATCAGGGGCCATGAAGGTTTCTCCCACCCTGAAGGTGTGACTCCATGCCAAGAGCAAGCTTGACAGCCATAGGGAAGGAGGAGTTCTGTTTTGAGCTTGCGATACCCAGCTGTGTGGAGAATTGATATAATGTCTAGGTTCAGATATCTGAAAACCAAGGTTAGGAAGAGGTGACGGCATAAGACCATGGCGTGTCCGAAGTGCTGGGTGTGCGGCCAGCTGTCTCTTTGTCTGTCTGGACGTCTGGCTTCAGGCTGTGTCAGACAGAGCATGAGTGCCCAGAGCAGTCTATCCAGTTCGGGTACCGTCGAGGCCCGAGCAGGTTGATCCTCATCTGGGTTTTCTGGAGAGCCCCACAGGGAAACGTTTTTCTTCTGTTGGGCAGACACTGGGCTGGGTTTTGGTTCTGGAGTTCCTAGTCCGGAGGGCTTGTTTGCCAGGAGTGTGAGGAAGGAAGTCTGAAAACACAAGCTAGCGTGAGGTTTGTGACCGAGGGCACGGCAGGCCCACTATGCAGAGGCTGAATCGAGATCTCCTGCACTGAGGTCATGTCAACTATGAGACGTGCCTCAGGCAAGAGTTTTTGTCCAGCATGGCCTCTTCCTGAAGGGTGTGGGGGCTTCATGAGGCCAGAAAATTTTGCCTACGATGGGATTTGTGAACTGCTCCAAAACTGAAGGTTACCTTCTGCACGACAGTCGAGTCCTATTGGATGGTTCCAAGAGGCCCCATATGGAAAGACTCGAGAGCAGGTGTCTAAGCATGGATGCCTGGGAAGGCCACCTCATATTCCCACTCTTTAGTCAGGACAAGGCAGGCTCAATCTGCGGGCTCCTGGGTGAGCTACCCAGAGGGGAGAGTTGAAATGGACTCTCCTGAAGATGAGTCCTACTGTGGCTTGGTGGCCTGGGAGACCTTGGAATGTGGAGGTGGCTCAGGGACTCTGCAGGATTCTCCAACATGAGGTGTTTGACACGGCTCCAACAAGGAAACTTCCCATGTGGAGACGAGAGGAGTTCTGTTCCGTGCCTCAGCAAAGCCCCATACCCTGTTCTTCGAACCAAAGTCTCTGAGGAGTGACACCTGGAAACCAAAGCAAGAGTTGAGACTACGGCCTAAAGGCCTGTCCGGCTCAACCTTCTATCTCTGTTGACATCTGTGTGCATGCATTCATGGATGTAGCTGCTCAGCTTGTGTCCGAATGCCCCTGTGAGTCCAGTGAGGCTCCCAGTAGTGGGATGTCCTCGGAGGCCTTGAGGTTTCTCATATTCTGGAGGTGTGTGGCCAAAGGAATGGACACAGTTTCCCAGGAGAGAGCAGGCACGGTCCTGTGGTATGGCTCCAGAGGACCCAGCCTAGAGGCTGTGTTTGCCAGGGCTGTGGGGACAGATGTCTGAAAAAGCAAACTTGGCTCAGCTAGGGGCCAATGTGATGGCAGGCCTGATCTCTAGTCCGTGAGGGGAAATCGTCTGGAAATCAAAGTAGGGCAAGTGGGAGGCAGTCACTCAGGATTTTGTCTCTGGGTGTTGCGTTTACAGTGTCCGGTCAGGGTAGGGGTTGTCTCAGAGGCCGAGGAAGAGCCTTCCTCTCGGGGGATTGTCCAAGCTCTCAAGTGTTTGTGTTCATTCTGTGGGAATGAAGAGTACTGTTTTCTGCCACAGGGGACCCCCCAGGAGAGGGACTCTAGAGCACAGCAGTGGGTTCCCTCAACTGGAATACAACCATCTAGTTAGTCCTGGGTGCCTATGGGCATGGCAAGCCACATATGCGGGCTCTTGGTCCAGTCACTGAGAGGCGTTACTTGAATAAGGTACTCATGCTGAGGGTCACAATGTGTGTTTGTGCCCAAGGCGGCCCTCACGCTTGGGCGTGGCCTGAGCGGCCATGCCGTTTTCTCCTACACTGAAGGTTTGACTCACTGCCAGCAGCAAGGTTTCTTGCCAGGGGGAAGGAGGGGTTCTGACTTGTGCATCAGGTTCCCCCCTGTGCAGGGATTGGAGATAAGGTCTAGGTTCCGATGACTGAAAACCCAGGTTCGGAATGGATGGCGGCCTAAGGCAGTGGCGGGTCCAATGTGCTGGGTGTGCAGCCAGCTGTGTCGGTGTCTGTTGGAAGGTCTGGGCTCAGGCTATTTGCGACAGAGCATCACTGGTTAAGGTAGCCTATGCAATTGGGGTGTTGCCGAGGGCCAAGCAGTTTGATCCTCATTTGGGGTTTCTGGGCAGCGCCATAGACAATTTTTTTCTCCTGGGAGGCAGGCACAGTGCTTCATTGTGGCCCCAGAATTCCCAATAGGGAGGGTTTGTGGGCCAGGAGTGTGAGGACGGAAGTCTGAAAACACAAGCTAGTGTGAGGATTGGAGCCAAGGGCAGAGCAGGCCCACTCTGCAGAGGCTGAATCAAAATCTCCTGCATCTGAAGTCAGCCTGAGGATCAGACGTTGGCTGAGGCTGGAGTATGTGTCCATGATGGCACCTTCATGAAGTGTGGGCCTCATGAGTCCAAGGAAGTTTTCCCACGCTGAGTTTGGAGGTTGCCCCAAACCACAAGGTTTCCTTCTGCGGGACATTCGAGTCCTGTTGCATGGCTCCAGGACATACCATATGGAAGGACTGGAGAGCAGGGTTCGAAGGATGGATCCCTGTACAGCATGCCTCGCATTCCCATTGGCTATTAGCGACAAGATATGTTTGATCTGCTGCCTCTGGAACACGCAACCCAGGGGGCTGAGTTGAAATGGCCTCTCCTGAGGATGCGTCATAATGTGCGTTTGGGTCCATGGAGACCTTGGAATGTGCTGGTTGTTCAGTGGCCCTGCGGAACTCTCCTACCTGAAGTGTTTGATACATCCCAGTAAGTAAGCTGCCCATGTGGAGATGAGAGAGGTTTGGTTTGGTGCCTCAGAAAATCCCCATGTGCTGGTCTACGAAAACAGTCCTCTGAGAACGGAAACATGGAAACCAAAGCTAAGGTTCAGATTAGGGCCTGGGGGCCTGTCCATTTCAACCTTCTGTCTCTGGGGACACTGTCTGAGAGTCTAAGTGGAGATAGTTGCTCCGCTGGTGTCAGAGAGCCCCTCTTAGTCCAGGGTGGCCTATGCTATTGATGGCCTCAGGGACCTTGGAGCTTTTCCCTAACCTGTAGGGTTGTGGTCAATGGATTGGGCACACTTTCCTTGGAGAGGGCAGGCACAATCTTAAGCTGTTTGGTCCAGAGTCCCTAGCCTGGATGTTGTGTGGGTCCAGGCTGTGGGCACAGAAGTCTGAATACACAAACTCATCTTATGAGTGGCGCCTAGGGTATGGCAGGCCGGATGTACAGCCCGAGAGGGAGCTCCTGGGCCTCTGAAACAAGGGCGAGTGGGAGGCGTTCCTTCAGGCTTTTGTCTCTGGATGTTGTGTCCGGGATAGCCGTGGATTGGAGCGGTGGCCTCAGGTACTGTGGACGAGTATGCCTCTCTGGGTATTTGTCCCAGCTCCCAAGAGTTTGGGGTCATTTTGTGGGAAGGGTGGAGTCGTGTTGTCTGGCTCATGGGTCTCTCCAAGAAAGGGATTCCAGAGAAGAGCTCCAGGTATGGGCGGGGCGACTGGAAAATTCAAACCGTGGTGAAGGATTGGGTGCATAGGGGCTTGGCAAGCCCCATATGTGGGCTCTTGGTCCAGGCCCTGACAGGCCTTTCTTTGACATGTGGCTCATGCTGAGGGTCACAGTGTGAATTTGTGCCCAATCAGCACTCAAGTTTGGGCGTGGCATCAGGGGCCATGAAGGTTTCTCCCACCCTGAAGGTGTGACTCCATGCCAAGAGCAAGCTTGACAGCCATGGGGAAGGAGGAGTTCTGTTTTGTGCTTGCTATACCCAGCTGAGTGGAGAATTGATATAATGTCTAGGTTCAGATATCTGAAAACCAAGGTTAGGATGAGGTGACGGCATAAGACCATGGCGTGTCCGAAGTGCTGGGTGTGCGGCCAGCTGTCTCCTTGTCTGTCTGGACGTCTGGCTTCAGGCTGTGTCAGGCAGAGCATGAGTGCCCAGAGCAGCCTATCCAGTTCGGGTACCGTCGAGGCCCGAGCAGGTTGATCCTCATCTGGGTTTTCTGGAGAGCCCCACAGGGAAACGTTTTTCTTCCGTTGGGCGGACACTGGGCTGGGTTTTGGTTCTGGAGTTCCTAGTCCGGAGGGCTTGTTTGCCAGGAGTGTGAGGAAGGAAGTCTGAAAACACAAGCTAGCGTGAGGTTTGGGACCGAGGGCACGGCAGGCCCACTCTGCAGAGGCTGAATCGAGATCTCCTGCACTGAGGTCATGTCAACTATGAGACGTGCCTCAGGCTAGAGTTTTTGTCCAGCATGGCCTCTTCCTGAAGGGTGTGGGGGCTTCATGAGGCCAGAAAGTTTTGCCTACGATGGGATTTGTGAACTGCTCCAAAACTGAAGGTTACCTTCTGCACGACAGTCGAGTCCTATTGGATGGTTCCAAGAGGCCCCATATGGAAAGACTCGAGAGCAGGTGTCTAAGCATGGATGCCTGGGAAGGCCACCTCATATTCCCACTCTTTAGTCAGGACAAGGCAGGCTCAATCTGCGGGCTCCTGGGTGAGCTACCCAGAGGGGAGAGTTGAAATGGACTCTCCTGAAGATGAGTCCTAATGTGGCTTGGTGGCCTGGGAGACCTTGGAATGTGGAGGTGGCTCAGGGACTCTGCAGGATTCTCCAACATGAGGTGTTTGACACGGCTCCTACAAGGAAACTTCCCATGTGGAGACGAGAGGATTTCTGTTCCGTGCCTCAGGAAAGCCCCATACCCTGTTCTTCGAACCAAAGTCTCTGAGGAGTGACACCTGGAAACCAAAGCAAGAGTTGAGACTACGGCCTAAAGGCCTGTCCGGCTCAACCTTCTATCTCTGTTGACATCTGTGTGCATGCATTCATGGATGTAGCTGCTCAGCTTGTGTCCGAATGCCCCTGTGAGACCAGTGAGGCTCCCAGTAGTGGGATGTCCTCGGAGGCCTTGAGGTTTCTCATATTCTGGAGGTGTGTGGCCAAAGGAATGGACACAGTTTCCCAAGAGAGAGCAGGCACGGTCCTGTGGTATGGCTCCAGAGGACCCAGCCTAGAGGCTGTGTTTGCCAGGGCTGTGGGGACAGATGTCTGAAAAAGCAAACTTGGCTCAGCTAGGGGCCAATGTAATGGCAGGCCTGATCTCTAGTCCGTGAGGGGAGATCCTCTGGAAATCAAAGTAGGGCAAGTGGGAGGCAGTCACTCAGGATTTTGTCTCTGGGGGTTGCGTTTACAGTGTCCGGTCAGGGTAGGGGTTGTCTCAGAGGCCGAGGAAGAGCTTTCCTCTCGGGGGATTGTCCAAGCTCCCAAGTGTTTGTGTTCATTCTGTGGGAATGAAGAGTACTGTTTTCTGCCACAGGGGACCCCCCAGGAGAGGCACTCTAGAGCACAGCAGTGGGTTCCCTCAACTGGAATACACACCATCTAGTTAGTCCTGGGTGCCTATGGGCATGGCAAGCCACATATGCGGGCTCTTGGTCCAGTCACTGAGAGGCGTTACTTGAATAAGGTACTCACGCTGAGGGTCACAATGTGTGTTTGTTCCCAAGGCGGCCCTCACGCATGGGCATGGCCTCAGGGGCAATGCCGTTTTCTCCTACACTGAAGGTTTGACTCACTGCCAGCAGCAAGGTTTCTTGCCAGGGGGAAGGAGGGGTTCTGACTTGTGCATCAGGTTCCCCCCTGTGCAGGGATTGGAGATAAGGTCTAGGTTCCGATGACTGAAAACCCAGGTTGGGAATGGATGGTGGCCTAAGGCAGTGGCGGGTCCAATGTGCTGGGTGTGCAGCCAGCTGTGTCGGTGTCTGTTGGAAGGTCTGGGCTCAGGCTATTTGCGACAGAGCATCACTGGTTAAGGTAGCCTATGCAATTGGGGTGTTGCCGAGGGCCAAGCAGTTTGATCCTCATTTGGGGTTTCTGGGCAGCGCCATAGACAATGTTTTTCTCCTGGGAGGCAGGCACAGTGCTTCATTGTGGCCCCAGAATTCCCAGTAGGGAGGGTTTGTGGGCCAGGAGTGTGAGGACGGAAGTCTGAAAACACAAGCTAGTGTGAGGATTGGAGCCAAGGGCAGAGCAGGCCCACTCTGCAGAGGCTGAATCAAAATCTCCTGCATCTGAAGTCAGGCTGAGGATCAGACGTTGGCTGAGGCTGGAGTATGTGTCCATGATGGCACCTTCATGAAGTGGGGGCCTCATGAGGCCAAGGAAGTTTTCCCACGCTGAGTTTGGAGGTTGCCCCAAACCACAAGGTTTCCTTCTGCGGGACATTCGAGTCCTGTTGCATGGCTCCAGGACATACCATATGGAAGGACTGGAGAGCAGGGTTCGAAGGATGGATCCCTGTACAGCATGCCTCGCATTCCCATTGGCTATTAGCGACAAGATATGTTTGATCTGCTGCCTCTGGAACACGCGACCCAGGGGGCTGAGTTGAAATGGCCTCTCCTGAGAATGCGTCATAATGTGCGTTTGGGTCCATGGAGACCTTGGAATGTGCTGGTTGTTCAGTGGCCCTGCGGAACTCTCCTACCTGAAGTGTTTGATACATCCCAGTAAGAATGCTGCCCATGTGGAGCTGAGAGATGTTTGGTTTGGTGTCTCAGAAAAGCCCCATGTGCTGGTCTACGGAAACAGTCCTCTGAGAACGGAAACATGGAAACCAAAGCTAAGGTTCAGATTAGGGCCTGGGGGCCTGTCCATTTCAACCTTCTGTCTCTGGGGACACTGTCTGAGAGTCTAAGTGGAGATAGTTGCTCCTGTGGTGTCAGAGAGCCCCTCTTAGTCCAGGGTTGCCTATACTATTGATGGCCTCAGGGACCTTGGAGCTTTTCCCTAACCTGTAGGGTTGTGGTCAATGGATTGGGCACACTTTCCTTGGAGAGGGCAGGCACAATCTTTCGCTGTTTGGTCCAGAGGCCCTCGCCTGGATGTTGTGTGGGACCAGGCTGTGGGCACAGGAGTCTGAATACACAAACTCAGCTTATGAGTGGCGCCTAGGGTATGGCAGGCCGGTTGTACAGCCCGAGAGGGAGCTTCTGGGCCTCTGAAACAAGGGCGAGTGGGAGGCGTTCCTTCAGGCTTTTGTCTCTGGATGTTGTGTCCGGGATAGCCGTGGATTGGAGCGGTGGCCTCAGGTACTGTGGACGAGTATCCCTCTCTGGGTATTTGTCCCAGCTCCCAAGAGTTTGGGGTCCTTTTGTGGGAAGGGTGGAGTCGTGTTTTCTGGCTCATGGGTCTCTCCAAAAAAGGGATTCCAGAGCAGAGCTCCAGGTAAGGGCGGGGAGACTGGAAAATTCAAACCGTGGTGAGAATTGGGTGCATAGGGGCTTGGCAAGCCCCATATGTGGGCTCTTGGTCCAGGCCCTGACAGGCCTTTCTTTTACATGGGGCTCATGCTGAGGGTCACAGTGTGAATTTGTGCCCAAGCAGCACTCAAGTTTGGGCGTGGCATCAGGGGCCATGAAGGTTTCTCCCACCCTGAAGGTGTGACTCCATGCCAAGAGCAAGCTTGACAGCCATAGGGAAGGAGGAGTTCTGTTTTGAGCTTGCGATACCCAGCTGTGTGGAGAATTGATATAATGTCTAGGTTCAGATATCTGAAAACCAAGGTTAGGAAGAGGTGACGGCATAAGACCATGGCGTGTCCGAAGTGCTGGGTGTGCGGCCAGCTGTCTCTTTGTCTGTCTGGACGTCTGGCTTCAGGCTGTGTCAGACAGAGCATGAGTGCCCAGAGCAGTCTATCCAGTTCGGGTACCGTCGAGGCCCGAGCAGGTTGATCCTCATCTGGGTTTTCTGGAGAGCCCCACAGGGAAACGTTTTTCTTCTGTTGGGCAGACACTGGGCTGGGTTTTGGTTCTGGAGTTCCTAGTTCCGGAGGGCTTGTTTGCCAGGAGTGTGAGGAAGGAAGTCTGAAAACACAAGCTAGCGTGAGGTTTGTGACCGAGGGCACGGCAGGCCCACTATGCAGAGGCTGAATCGAGATCTCCTGCACTGAGGTCATGTCAACAATGAGACGTGCCTCAGCAAGAGTTTTTGTCCAGCATGGCCTCTTCCTGAAGGGTGTGGGGGCTTCATGAGGCCAGAAAATTTTGCCTACGATGGGATTTGTGAACTGCTCCAAAACTGAAGGTTACCTTCTGCACGACAGTCGAGTCCTATTGGATGGTTACAAGAGGCCCCATATGGAAAGACTCGAGAGCAGGTGTCTAAGCATGGATGCCTGGGAAGGCCACCTCATATTCCCACTCTTTAGTCAGGACAAGGCAGGCTCAATCTGCGGGCTCCTGGGTGAGCTACCCAGAGGGGAGAGTTGAAATGGACTCTCCTGAAGATGAGTCCTACTGTGGCTTGGTGGCCTGGGAGACCTTGGAATGTGGAGGTGGCTCAGGGACTCTGCAGGATTCTCCAACATGAGGTGTTTGACACGGCTCCAACAAGGAAACTTCCCATGTGGAGACGAGAGGAGTTCTGTTCCGTGCCTCAGCAAAGCCCCATACCCTGTTCTTCGAACCAAAGTCTCTGAGGAGTGACACCTGGAAACCAAAGCAAGAGTTGAGACTACGGCCTAAAGGCCTGTCCGGCTCAACCTTCTATCTCTGTTGACATCTGTGTGCATGCATTCATGGATGTAGCTGCTCAGCTTGTGTCCGAATGCCCCTGTGAGTCCAGTGAGGCTCCCAGTAGTGGGATGTCCTCGGAGGCCTTGAGGTTTCTCATATTCTGGAGGTGTGTGGCCAAAGGAATGGACACAGTTTCCCAGGAGAGAGCAGGCACGGTCCTGTGGTATGGCTCCAGAGGACCCAGCCTAGAGGCTGTGTTTGCCAGGGCTGTGGGGACAGATGTCTGAAAAAGCAAACTTGGCTCAGCTAGGGGCCAATGTGATGGCAGGCCTGATCTCTAGTCCGTGAGGGGAAATCGTCTGGAAATCAAAGTAGGGCAAGTGGGAGGCAGTCACTCAGGATTTTGTCTCTGGGTGTTGCATTTACAGTGTCCGGTCAGGGTAGGGGTTGTCTCAGAGGCCGAGGAAGAGCCTTCCTCTCGGGGGATTGTCCAAGCTCTCAAGTGTTTGTGTTCATTCTGTGGGAATGAAGAGTACTGTTTTCTGCCACAGGGGACCCCCCAGGAGAGGGACTCTAGAGCACAGCAGTGGGTTCCCTCAACTGGAATACAACCATCTAGTTAGTCCTGGGTGCCTATGGGCATGGCAAGCCACATATGCGGGCTCTTGGTCCAGTCACTGAGAGGCGTTACTTGAATAAGGTACTCATGCTGAGGGTCACAATGTGTGTTTGTGCCCAAGGCGGCCCTCACGCTTGGGCGTGGCCTGAGCGGCCATGCCGTTTTCTCCTACACTGAAGGTTTGACTCACTGCCAGCAGCAAGGTTTCTTGCCAGGGGGAAGGAGGGGTTCTGACTTGTGCATCAGGTTCCCCCCTGTGCAGGGATTGGAGATAAGGTCTAGGTTCCGATGACTGAAAACCCAGGTTCGGAATGGATGGCGGCCTAAGGCAGTGGCGGGTCCAATGTGCTGGGTGTGCAGCCAGCTGTGTCGGTGTCTGTTGGAAGGTCTGGGCTCAGGCTATTTGCGACAGAGCATCACTGGTTAAGGTAGCCTATGCAATTGGGGTGTTGCCGAGGGCCAAGCAGTTTGATCCTCATTTGGGGTTTCTGGGCAGCGCCATAGACAATTTTTTTCTCCTGGGAGGCAGGCACAGTGCTTCATTGTGGCCCCAGAATTCCCAATAGGGAGGGCTTGTGGGCCAGGAGTGTGAGGACGGAAGTCTGAAAACACAAGCTAGTGTGAGGATTGGAGCCAAGGGCAGAGCAGGCCCACTCTGCAGAGGCTGAATCAAAATCTCCTGCATCTGAAGTCAGCCTGAGGATCAGACGTTGGCTGAGGCTGGAGTATGTGTCCATGATGGCACCTTCATGAAGTGTGGGCCTCATGAGGCCAAGGAAGTTTTCCCACGCTGAGTTTGGAGGTTGCCCCAAACCACAAGGTTTCCTTCTGCGGGACATTCGAGTCCTATTGCATGGCTCCAGGACATACCATATGGAAGGACTGGAGAGCAGGGTTCGAAGGATGGATCCCTGTACAGCATGCCTCGCATTCCCATTGTCTATTAGCGACAAGATATGTTTGATCTGCTGCCTCTGGAACACGCAACCCAGGGGGCTGAGTTGAAATGGCCTCTCCTGAGGATGCGTCATAATGTGCGTTTGGGTCCATGGAGACCTTGGAATGTGCTGGTTGTTCAGTGGCCCTGCGGAACTCTCCTACCTGAAGTGTTTGATACATCCCAGTAAGTAAGCTGCCTATGTGGAGATGAGAGAGGTTTGGTTTGGTGCCTCAGAAAATCCCCATGTGCTGGTCTACGAAAACAGTCCTCTGAGAACGGAAACATGGAAACCAAAGCTAAGGTTCAGATTAGGGCCTGGGGGCCTGTCCATTTCAACCTTCTGTCTCTGGGGACACTGTCTGAGAGTCTAAGTGGAGATAGTTGCTCCGCTGGTGTCAGAGAGCCCCTCTTAGTCCAGGGTGGCCTATGCTATTGATGGCCTCAGGGACCTTGGAGCTTTTCCCTAACCTGTAGGGTTGTGGTCAATGGATTGGGCACACTTTCCTTGGAGAGGGCAGGCACAATCTTTCGCTGTTTGGTCCAGAGTCCCTAGCCTGGATGTTGTGTGGGTCCAGGCTGTGGGCACAGAAGTCTGAATACACAAACTCATCTTATGAGTGGCGCCTAGGGTATGGCAGGCCGGATGTACAGCCCGAGAGGGAGCTCCTGGGCCTCTGAAACAAGGGCGAGTGGGAGGCGTTCCTTCAGGCTTTTGTCTCTGGATGTTGTGTCCGGGATAGCCGTGGATTGGAGCGGTGGCCTCAGGTACTGTGGACGAGTATGCCTCTCTGGGTATTTGTCCCAGCTCCCAAGAGTTTGGGGTCATTTTGTGGGAAGGGTGGAGTCGTGTTGTCTGGCTCATGGGTCTCTCCAAGAAAGGGATTCCAGAGAAGAGCTCCAGGTATGGGCGGGGCGACTGGAAAATTCAAACCGTGGTGAAGGATTGGGTGCATAGGGGCTTGGCAAGCCCCATATGTGGGCTCTTGGTCCAGGCCCTGACAGGCCTTTCTTTGACATGTGGCTCATGCTGAGGGTCACAGTGTGAATTTGTGCCCAATCAGCACTCAAGTTTGGGCGTGGCATCAGGGGCCATGAAGGTTTCTCCCACCCTGAAGGTGTGACTCCATGCCAAGAGCAAGCTTGACAGCCATGGGGAAGGAGGAGTTCTGTTTTGTGCTTGCTATACCCAGCTGAGTGGAGAATTGATATAATGTCTAGGTTCAGATATCTGAAAACCAAGGTTAGGATGAGGTGACGGCATAAGACCATGGCGTGTCCGAAGTGCTGGGTGTGCGGCCAGCTGTCTCCTTGTCTGTCTGGACGTCTGGCTGTGTCAGGCAGAGCATGAGTGCCCAGAGCAGCCTATCCAGTTCGGGTACCGTCGAGGCCCGAGCAGGTTGATCCTCATCTGGGTTTTCTGGAGAGCCCCACAGGGAAACGTTTTTCTTCCGTTGGGCAGACACTGGGCTGGGTTTTGGTTCTGGAGTTCCTAGTCCGGAGGGCTTGTTTGCCAGGAGTGTGAGGAAGGAAGTCTGAAAACACAACCTTGCGTGAGGTTTGGGACCGAGGGCACGGCAGGCCCACTCTGCAGAGGCTGAATCGAGATCTCCTGCACTGAGGTCATGTCAACTATGAGACGTGCCTCAGGCTAGAGTTCTTGTCCAGCATGGCCTCTTCCTGAAGGGTGTGGGGGCTTCATGAGGCCAGAAAGTTTTGCCTACGATGGGATTTGTGAACTGCTCCAAAACTGAAGGTTACCTTCTGCACGACAGTCGAGTCCTATTGGATGGTTCCAAGAGGCCCCATATGGAAAGACTCGAGAGCAGGTGTCTAAGCATGGATGCCTGGGAAGGCCACCTCATATTCCCACTCTTTAGTCAGGACAAGGCAGGCTCAATCTGCGGGCTCCTGGGTGAGCTACCCAGAGGGGAGAGTTGAAATGGACTCTCCTGAAGATGAGTCCTACTGTGGCTTGGTGGCCTGGGAGACCTTGGAATGTGGAGGTGGCTCAGGGACTCTGCAGGATTCTCCAACATGAGGTGTTTGACACGGCTCCAACATGGAAACTTCCCATGTGGAGACGAGAGGAGTTCTGTTCCGTGCCTCAGGAAAGCCCCATACCCTCTTCTTCGAACCAAAGCCTCTGAGGAGTGACACCTGGAAACCAAAGCAAGAGTTGAGACTACGGCCTAAAGGCCTGTCCGGCTCAACCTTCTATCTCTGTTGACATCTGTGTGCATGCATTCATGGATGTAGCTGCTCAGCTTGTGTCCGAATGCCCCTGTGAGTCCAGTGAGGCTCCCAGTAGTGGGATGTCCTCGGAGGCCTTGAGGTTTCTCATATTCTGGAGGTGTGTGGCCAAAGGAATGGACACAGTTTCCCAGGAGAGAGCAGGCACGGTCCTGTGGTATGGCTCCAGAGGACCCAGCCTAGAGGCTGTGTTTGCCAGGGCTATGGGGACAGGTGTCTGAAAAAGCAAACTTGGCTCAGCTAGGGGCCAATGTAATGGCAGGCCTGATCTCTAGTCCGTGAGGGGAGATCCTCTGGAAATCAAAGTAGGGCAAGTGGGAGGCAGTCACTCAGGATTTTTTCTCTGGGTGTTGCGTTTACAGTGTTCAGTCAGGGTAGGAGTTGTCTCAGAGGCCGAGGAAGAGCCTTCCTCTCGGGGGATTGTCCAAGCTCCCAAGTGTTTGTGTTCATTCTGTGGGAATAAAGAGTACTGTTTTCTGCCACAGGGGACCCCCCAGGAGAGGGACTCTAGAGCACAGCAGTGGGTTCCCTCAACTGGAATACACACCATCTAGTTAGTCCTGGGTGCCTATGGGCATGGCAAGCCACATATGCGGGCTCTTGGTCCAGTCACTGAGAGGCGTTACTTGAATAAGGTACTCACGCTGAGGGTCACAATGTGTGTTTGTGCCCAAGGCGGCCCTCACGCTTGGGCGTGGCCTCAGGGGCCATGCCCTTTTCTCCTACACTGAAGGTTTGACTCACTGCCAGCCGCAAGGTTTCTTGCCAGGGGGAAGGAGGGGTTCTGACTTGTGCATCAGGTTCCCCCCTGTGCAGGGATTGGAGATAAGGTCTAGGTTCCGATGACTGAAAACCCAGGTTGGGAATGGATGGTGGACTAAGGCAGTGGCGGGTCCAATGTGCTGGGTGTGCAGCCAGCTGTGTCGGTGTCTGTTGGAAGGTCTGGGCTCAGGCTATTTGCGACAGAGCATCACTGGTTAAGGTAGGGTATGCAATTGGGGTGTTGCCGAGGGCCAAGCAGTTTGATCCTCATTTGGGGTTTCTGCGCAGCGCCATAGACAATGTTTTTCTCCTGGGAGGCAGGCACAGTGCTTCATTGTGGCCCCAGAATTCCCAGTAGGGAGGGTTTGTGGGCCAGGAGTGTGAGGACGGAAGTCTGAAAACACAAGCTAGTGTGAGGATTGGAGCCAAGGGCAGAGCAGGCCCACTCTGCAGAGGCTGAATCAAAATCTCCTGCATCTGAAGTCAGGCTGAGGATCAGACGTTGGCTGAGGCTGGAGTATGTGTCCATGATGGCACCTTCATGAAGTGGGGGCCTCATGAGGCCAAGGAAGTTTTCCCACGCTGAGTTTGGAGGTTGCCCCAAACCACAAGGTTTCCTTCTGCGGGACATTCGAGTCCTGTTGCATGGCTCCAGGACATACCATATGGAAGGACTGGAGAGCAGGGTTCGAAGGATGGATCCCTGTACAGCATGCCTCGCATTCCCATTGGCTATTAGCGACAAGATATGTTTGATCTGCTGCCTCTGGAACACGCGACCCAGGGGGCTGAGTTGAAATGGCCTCTCCTGAGGATGCGTCATAATGTGCGTTTGGGTCCATGGAGACCTTGGAATGTGCTGGTTGTTCAGTGGCCCTGCGATACTCTCCTACCTGAAGTGTTTGATACACCCCAGTAAGAAAGCTGCCCATGTGGAGCTGAGAGATGTTTGGTTTGGTGCCTCAGAAAAGCCCCATGTGCTGGTCTACGGAAACAGTCCTCTGAGAACGGAAACATGGAAACCAAAGCTAAGGTTCAGATTAGGGCCTGGGGGCCTGTCCATTTCAACCTTCTGTCTCTGGGGACACTGTCTGAGAGTCTAAGTGGAGATAGTTGCTCCGGTGGTGTCAGAGAGCCCCTCTTAGTACAGGGTGGCCTATACTATTGATGGCCTCAGGGACCTTGGAGCTTTTCCCTAACCTGTAGGGTTGTGTTCAATGGATTGGGCACACTTTCCTTGGCCAGGGCAGGCACAATCTTTCGCTGTTTGGTCCAGAGGCCCTCGCCTGGATGTTGTGTGGGACCAGGCTGTGGGCACAGGAGTCTGAATACACAAACTCAGCTTATGAGTGGCGACTAGGGTATGGCAGGCCGGATGTACAGCCCGAGAGGGAGCTTCTGGGCCTCTGAAACAAGGGCGAGTGGGAGGCGTTCCTTCAGGCTTTTGTCTCTGGATGTTGTGTCCGGGATAGCCGTGGATTGGAGCGGTGGCCTCAGGTACTGTGGACGAGTATGCCTCTCTGGGTATTTGTCCCAGCTCCCAAGAGTTTGGGGTCATTTTGTGGGAAGGGTGGAGTCGTGTTGTCTGGCTCATGGGTCTCTCCAAGAAAGGGATTCCAGAGCAGAGCTCCAGGTACGGGCGGGGCGACTGGAAAATTCAAACCGTGGTGAGGACGGGTGCATAGGGGCTTGGCAAGCCCCATATGTGGGCTCTTGGTCCAGGCCCTGACAGGCCTTTCTTTGACATGGGGCTCATGCTGAGGGTCACAGTGTGAATTTGTGCCCAAGCAGCACTCAAGTTTGGGCGTGGCATCAGGGGCCATGAAGGTTTCTCCCACCCTGAAGGTGTGACTCCATGCCAAGAGCAAGCTTGACAGCCATGGGGAAGGAGGAGTTCTGTTTTGTGCTTGCTATACCCAGCTGTGTGGAGAATTGATATAATGTCTAGGTTCAGATATCTGAAAACCAAGGTTAGGATGAGGTGACGGCATAAGACCATGGCGTGTCCGAAGTGCTGGATGTGAGGCCAGCTGTCTCCTTGTCTGTCTGGACGTCTGGCTTCAGGCTGTGTCAGGCAGAGCATGAGTGCCCAGAGCAGCCTATCCAGTTCGGGTAACGTCGAGGCCCGAGCAGGTTGATCCTCATCTGGGTTTTCTGGAGAGCCCCACAGGGAAACGTTTTTCTTCCGTTGGGCAGACACTGGGCTGGGTTTTGGTTCTGGAGTTCCTAGTCCGGAGGGCTTGTTTGCCAAAAGTGTGAGGAAGGAAGTCTGAAAACACAAGCTAGAGTGAGGTTTGGGACCGAGGGCACGGCAGGCCCACTCTGCAGAGGCTGAATCGAGATCTCCTGCACTGAGGTCATGTCAACTATGAGACGTGCCTCAGGCTAGAGTTCTTGTCCAGCATGGCCTCTTCCTGAAGGGTGTGGGGGCTTCATGAGGCCAGAAAATTTTGCCTACGATGGGATTTGTGAACTGCTCCAAAACTGAAGGTTACCTTCTGCACGACAGTCGAGTCCTATTGGATGGTTCCAAGAGGCCCCATATGGAAAGACTCGAGAGCAGGTGTCTAAGCATGGATGCCTGGGAAAGCCACCTCATATTCCCACTCTTTAGTCAGGACAAGGCAGGCTCAATCTGCGGGCTCCTGGGTGAGCTACCCAGAGGGGAGAGTTGAAATGGACTCTCCTGAAGATGAGTCCTACTGTGGCTTGGTGGCCTGGGAGACCTTGGAATGTGGAGGTGGCTCAGGGACTCTGCAGGATTCTCCAACATGAGGTGTTTGACACGGCTCCAACAAGGAAACTTCCCATGTGGAGACGAGAGGAGTTCTGTTCCGTGCCTCAGGAAAGCCCCATACCCTTTTCTTCGAACCAAAGTCTCTGAGGAGTGACACCTGGAAACCAAAGCAAGAGTTGAGACTACGGCCTAACGGCCTGTCCGGCTCAACCTTCTATCTCTGTTGACATCTGTGTGCATGCATTCATGGATGTAGCTGCTCAGCTTGTGTCCGAATGCCCCTGTGAGTCCAGTGAGGCTCCCAGTAGTGGGATGTCCTCGGAGGCCTTGAGGTTTCTCATATTCTGGAGGTGTGTGGCCAAAGGAATGGACACAGTTTCCCAGGAGAGAGCAGGCACGGTCCTGTGGTATGGCTCCAGAGGACCCAGCCTAGAGCCTGTGTTTGCCAGGGCTGTGGGGACAGATGTCTGAAAAAAGCAAACTTGGCTCAGCTAGGGGCCAATGTAATGGCAGGCCTGATCTCTAGTCCGTGAGGGGAGATCCTCTGGAAATCAAAGTAGGGCAAGTGGGAGGCAGTCACTCAGGATTTTGTCTCTGGGTGTTGCGTTTACAGTGTCCGGTCAGGGTAGGGGTTGTCTCAGAGGCCGAGGAAGAGCCTTCCTCTCGGGGGATTGTCCAAGCTCCCAAGTGTTTGTGTTTATTCTGTGGGAATAAAGAGTACTGTTTTCTGCCACAGGGGACCCCCCAGGAGAGGGACTCTAGAGCACAGCAGTGGGTTCCCTCAACTGGAATACACACCATCTAGTTAGTCCTGGGTGCCTATGGGCATGGCAAGCCACATATGCGGGCTCTTGGTC
This sequence comes from Mustela nivalis, assembly GCF_964662115.1. Lineage (NCBI taxonomy): Eukaryota > Metazoa > Chordata > Mammalia > Carnivora > Mustelidae > Mustela > Mustela nivalis. Next base: position 20,059 of record NW_028133603.1, read on the forward strand.
CAGTCACTGAGAGGCGTTACTTGAATAAGGTACTCACGCTGAGGGTCACAATGTGTGTTTGTGCCCAAGGCGGCCCTCACGCTTGGGCGTGGCCTCAGGGGCCATGCCGTTTTCTCCTACACTGAAGGTTTGACTCACTGCCAGCAGCAAGGTTTCTTGCCAGGGGGAAGGAGGGGTTCTGACTTGTGCATCAGGTTCCCCCTGTGCAGGGATTGGAGATAAGGTCTAGGTTCCGATGACTGAAAACCCAGGTTGGGAATGGATGGTGGCCTAAGGCAGTGGCGGGTCCAATGTGCTGGGTGTGCAGCCAGCTGTGTCGGTGTCTGTTAGAAGGTCTGGGCTCAGGCTATTTGCGACAGAGCATCACTGGTTAAGGTAGCCTATGCAATTGGGGTGTTGCCGAGGGCCAAGCAGTTTGACCCTCATTTGGGGTTTCTGGGCAGCGCCATAGACAATGTTTTTCTCCTGGGAGGCAGGCACAGTGCTTCATTGTGGCCCCAGAATTCCCAGTAGGGAGGGTTTGTGGGCCAGGAGTGTGAGGACGGAAGTCTGAAAACACAAGCTAGTATGAGGATTGGAGCCAAGGGCAGAGCAGGCCCACTCTGCAGAGGCTGAATCAAAATCTCCTGCATCTGAAGTCAGCCTGAGGATCAGACGTTGGCTGAGGCTGGAGTATGTGTCCATGATGGCACCTTCATGAAGTGGGGGCCTCATGAGGCCAAGGAAGTTTTCCCACGCTGAGTTTGGAGGTTGCCACAAACCACAAGATTTCCTTCTGCGGGACATTCGAGTCCTGTTGCATGGCTCCAGGCCATACCATATGGAAGGACTGGAGAGCAGGGTTCGAAGGATGGATCCCTGTACAGAATGCCTTGCATTCCCATTGGCTATTAGCGACAAGATATGTTTGATCTGCTTCCTCTGGAACACGCAACCCAGGGGGCTGAGTTGAAATGGCCTCTCCTGAGGATGCGTCATAATGTGCGTTTGGGTCCATGGAGACCTTGGAATGTGCTGGTTGTTCAGTGGCCCTGCGGTACTCTCCTACCTGAAGTGTTTGATACACCCCAGTAAGAAAGCTGCCCATGTGGAGCTGAGAGAGGTTTGGTTTGGTGCCTCAGAAAAGCCCCATGTGCTGGTCTACGGAAACAGTCCTCTGAGAACGGAAACATGGAAACCAAAGCTAAGGTTCAGATTAGGGCCTGGGGGCCTGTCCATTTCAACCTTCTGTCTCTGGGGACACTGTCTGAGAGTCTAAGTGGAGATAGTTGCTCCGCTGGTGTCAGAGAGCCCCTCTTAGTCCAGGGTGGCCTATACTATTGATGGCCTCAGGGACCTTGGAGCTTTTCCCTAACCTGTAGGGTTGTGGTCAATGGATTGGGCACACTTTCCTTGGAGAGGGCAGGCACAATCTTTCGCTGTTTGGTCCAGAGGCCCTCGCCTGGATGTTGTGTGGGACCAGGCTGTGGGCACAGGAGTCTGAATACACAAACTCAGCTTATGAGTGGCGCCTAGGGTATGGCAGGCCGGATGTACAGCCCGAGAGGGAGCTCCTGGGCCTCTGAAACAATGGCGAGTGGGAGGCGTTCCTTCAGGCTTTTGTCTCTGGATGCTGTGTCCGGGATAGCCGTGGATTGGAGCGGTGGCCTCAGGTACTGTGAACGAGTATCACTCTCTGGGTATTTGTCCCAGCTCCCAAGAGTTTGGGGTCATTTTTTGGGAAGGGTGGAGTCGTGTTGTCTGGCTCATGGGTCTCTCCAAGAAAGGGATTCCAGAGCAGAGCTCCAGATACGGGCGGGGCGACTGGAAAATTCAAACCGTGGTGAGGATTGGGTGCATAGGGGCTTGGCAAGCCCCATATGTGGGCTCTTGGTCCAGGCCCTGACAGGCCTTTCTTTGACATGGGGCTCATGCTGAGGGTCACAGTGTGAATTTGTGCCCAAGCAGCACTCAAGTTTGGGCGTGGCATCAGGGGCCATGAAGGTTTCTCCCACCCTGAAGGTGTGACTCCATGCCAAGAGCAAGCTTGACAGCCATGGGGAAGGAGGAGTTCTGTTTTGTGCTTGCTATACCCAGCTGTGTGGAGAATTGATATAATGTCTAGGTTCAGATATCTGAAAACCAAGGTTAGGATGAGGTGACGGCATAAGACCATGGCGTGTCCGAAGTGCTGGGTGTGCGGCCAGCTGTCTCCTTGTCTGTCTGGACGTCTGGCTTCAGGCTGTGTCAGGCAGAGCATGAGTGCCCAGAGCAGCCTATCCAGTTCGGGTACCGTCGAGGCCCGAGCAGGTTGATCCTCATCTGGGTTTTCTGGAGAGCCCCACAGGGAAACGTTTTTCTTCCGTTGGGCAGACACTGGGCTGGGTTTTGGTTCTGGAGTTCCTAGTCCGGAGGGCTTGTTTGCCAGGAGTGTGAGGAAGGAAGTCGGAAAACACAAGCTAGCGTGAGGTTTGGGACCGAGGGCACGGCAGGCCCACTCTGCAGAGGCTGAATCGAGATCTCCTGCACTGAGGTCATGTCAACTATGAGACGTGCCTCAGGCTAGAGTTCTTGTCCAGCATGGCCTCTTCCTGAAGGGTGAGGGGGCTTCATGAGGCCAGAAAGTTTTGCCTACGATGGGATTTGTGAACTGCTCCAAAACTGAAGGTTACCTTCTGCACGACAGTCGAGTCCTATTGGATGGTTCCAAGAGGCCCCATATGGAAAGACTCGAGAGCAGGTGTCTAAGCATGGATGCCTGGGAAGGCCACCTCATATTCCCACTCTTTAGTCAGGACAAGGCAGGCTCAATCTGCAGTCTCCTGGGTGAGCTACCCAGAGGGGAGAGTTGAAATGGACTCTCCTGAAGATGAGTCCTACTGTGGCTTGGTGGCCTGGGAGACCTTGGAATGTGGAGGTGGCTCAGGGACTCTGCAGGATTCTCCAACATGAGGTGTTTGACACGGCTCCAACAAGGAAACTTCCCATGTGGAGACGAGAGGAGTTCTGTTCCGTGCCTCAGGAAAGCCCCATACCCTGTTCTTCGAACCCAAGCCTCTGAGGAGTGACACCTGGAAACCAAAGCAAGAGTTGAGACTACGGCCTAAAGGCCTGTCCGGCTCAACCTTCTATCTCTGTTGACATCTGTGTGCATGCATTCATGGATGTAGCTGCTCAGCTTGTGTCCGAATGCCCCTGTGAGTCCAGTGAGGCTCCCAGTAGTGGGATGTCCTCGGAGGCCTTGAGGTTTCTCATATTCTGGAGGTGTGTGGCCAAAGGAATGGACACAGTTTCCCAGGAGAGAGCAGGCACGGTCCTGTGGTATGGCTCCAGAGGACCCAGCCTAGAGGCTGTGTTTGCCAGGGCTGTGGGGACAGATGTCTGAAAAAGCAAACTTGGCTCAGCTAGGGGCCAATGTAATGGCAGGCCTGATCTCTAGTCCGTGAGGGGAGATCCTCTGGAAATCAAAGTAGGGCAAGTGGGAGGCAGTCACTCAGGATTTTGTCTCTGGGTGTTGCGTTTACAGTGTCCGGTCAGGGTAGGGGTTGTCTCAGAGGCCGAGGAAGAGCCTTCCTCTCGGGGGATTGTCCAAGCTCCCAAGTGTTTGTGTTCATTCTGTGGGAATGAAGAGTACTGTTTTCTGCCACAGGGGACCCCCCAGGAGAGGGACTCTAGAGCACAGCAGTGGGTTCCCTCAACTGGAATACACACCATCTAGTTAGTCCTGGGTGCCTATTGGCATGGCAAGCCACATATGCGGGCTCTTGGTCCAGTCACTGAGAGGCGTTACTTGAATAAGGTACTCACGCTCAGGGTCACAATGTGTGTTTGTGCCCAAGGCGGCCCTCACGCTTGGGCGTGGCCTCAGGGGCCATGCCGTTTTCTCCTACACTGAAGGTTTGACTCACTGCCAGCAGCAAGGATTCTTGCCAGGGGGAAGGAGGGGTTCTGACTTGTGCATCAGGTTCCCCCCTGTGCAGGGATTGGAAATAAGGTCTAGGTTCCGATGACTGAAAACCCAGGTTGGGAATGGATGGTGGCCTAAGGCAGTGGCGGGTCCAATGTGCTGGGTGTCAGCCAGCTGTGTAGGTGTCTGTTGGAAGGTCTGGGCTCAGGCTATTTGCGACAGAGCATCACTGGTTCTGGTAGCCTATGCAATTGGGGTGTTGCCGAGGGCCAAGCAGTTTGATCCTCATTTGGGGTTTCTGGGCAGCGCCATAGACAATGTTTTTCTCCAGGGAGGCAGGCACAGTGCTTCATTGTGGCCCCAGAATTCTCAGTAGGGAGGGTTTGTGGGCCAGGAGTGTGAGGACGGAAGTCTGAAAACACAAGCTAGTGTGAGGATTGGAGCCAAGGGCAGAGCAGGCCCACTCTGCAGAGGCTGAATCAAAATCTCCTGCATCTGAAGTCAGGCTGAGGATCAGACGTTGGCTGAGGCTGGAGTATGTGTCCATGATGGCACCTTCATGAAGTGGGGGCCTCTTGAGGCCAAGGAAGTTTTCCCACGCTGAGTTTGGAGGTTGCCCCAAACCACAAGGTTTCCTTCTGCGGGACATTCGAGTCCTGTTGCATGGCTCCAGGACATACCATATGGAAGGACTGGAGAGCAGGGTTCGAAGGATGGATCCCTGTACAGCATGCCTCGCATTCCCATTGGCTATTAGCGACAAGGTATGTTTGATCTGCTGCCTCTGGAACACGCGACCCAGGGGGCTGAGTTGAAATGGCCTCTCCTGAGGATGCGTCATAATGTGCGTTTGGGTCCATGGAGACCTTGCAATGTGCTGGTTGTTCAGTGGCCCTGCGGAACTCTCCTACCTGAAGTGTTTGATACATTCCAGTAAGAAAGCTGCCCATGTGGAGATGAGAGAGGTTTGGTTTGGTGCCTCAGAAAAGCCCCATGTGCTGGTCTACGGAAACAGTCCTCTGAGAACGGAAACATGGAAACCAAAGCTAAGGTTCTGATTAGGGCCTGGGGGCCTGTCCATTTCAACCTTCTGTCTCTGGGGACACTGTCTGAGAGTCTAAGACCAGCCCCGTATGCTGGTCTTCGAACCCAGGCCTCTGAGGAGTGATACCTGGACACCAAAGCAAGAGTTCATAATAGGGCCTAGGGGTCTGTCTGGTTCAATCTTCTGTCTCTGCGGATATCTGTCTGTGTGTCTGCATGGACGTAGTAGTTGCTCAGCTTGTGTCATAATGCCCCTATTTGTCCAGTGCGGCTTGCGGTAGTGGGATGTCCTTGGGGACCTTGAGGTTTCTACTATTTTGTAGAGTTGTGGCCAATGGAATGGGCAGTTTCTTAGGAGAGAGCAGGCACAGTTCTGTGGTGTGGCTCCAGAGACCCCAGCCTGGAGGCTGTGTGGGCCATGGCTGTGCAGACAGACATCCAAAAACCCTAACTCAGCTCAGGTTTGGGGCCGAGGTTACGGCAGGCCTGATCTACAGTCCATGAGGGGAGCTCCTCTGGATATGAAAGAAGGGTGAGAGGGAGGCAGTCGCTCAGGCTTTTATCTCTGGATGTTTGTCCACAATGGCCGTTTAATGTAGGAGTTGCCTCATGGGTCGTAGAAGTCTCCCTCTCTGGTAGTTTGCCCAGCCCCTAAGAGTTTGGGGTCATTCTGTGGGAAGGGAAGTGTCCTGTTTTCTGCTTCATGTGTCCCCCCAGTAGAGGGATTCTAGAGCATAGCAGTGGGTACTGACAACTGGAATACTCGCCCTCTGGTTAAGCCTGGGGGCCTATGGATATGACAAGCCCCATATGCAGGATCTTGGTCCAGCCACTGAGAGGCGTTACTTTAATACGGGACTCACGCTGCAGGTCACAATGCATGTCTGTGCCCTAGGCGGCCCTCAAGCACTGGCGTGGCCTTTCGGACAATGCAGGTTTTCCCACATTGAACGTTGGACAACATGCCAACCACAAGGTTTCTGGCCATGGGGAAGGAGGAATTCTAATTTCT
>NW_028133602.1:0-26000 GCF_964662115.1 Mustela nivalis
TGGTTGTTGGTCAGGATGTTCAGGCTCAGGTTGTGTCAGACAGTGCATTAGTGCCCAGGTTAGACTATATAATTTGGGTACATTCGAGTGCCGTTAGTTTGATCCTGATTTGAGGTGCCCAAGCAGTTCATTAGGCAAGATATTTTTTCTAGAGGGCAGGCAGAGTGCTGCATTGTGGGTCCAGAATTGCCAAACGTGAGGGCATCTGGGCCAGTAGTGTGAGGACAAAAGTCTGAGAACAAAAGCTAGACTGGGGCTTCAGGCCGAGGGCAAGGCAGGTACGCCCTGCACATCTGAACCAATATCTCATGCATCTGAAGTCACGACGAGGATCAGACGTTGGCTCAGGTTGTAGTTTCTGTGCATGACTGCCCCTTCATGAACGGAGAGGAATCTCAAGGCCATGAATGTTTTCCCACGTTGGGAGTTGTGGGATGCCCCCTTCAAGGATACCTACTGCGGGAGAATTGAGACCTGTTGGGCAGCTCCAACACATCCCATATGGAATGACTCCAGAGCAAAGTTCGAGGATGGATGCCAGGGAAGCCCGCCTCGCATTCCAATTGTCTCCTAGCAACAAGACAGTTGAGTTCGGATGGCTATTGGGAGCAACCAGGGTGGCTGAGTTGAAATGGACTTTCCTGAGCATGGGGCCTAATGTGTGTTTGTGTCCATGAGGACCTTGGAATGGGGCGGTGGCACCGGGACTCTGAAGTATTCTCCTAAGATTTTGACATAGGTCCCATGCACAAGTTTTTCGTGGAGACGAGATTTTTTCTGATGGATGCCTCAGGAAACCTGCTATGCTGGTATTGGAATCCAGGATTTTGAGGAGACATGCCTGTAAACCAAAGCAATGGGTCCGATTATGGCCGAGGGTCCGGTCTGGTTCCATCTCCTTCTCTTGGTACATCCATCTATGGTATGAGTGGAGGTAGATGCTCAGCTGGTGTCAGTCCGCCTTTGTTTGTCCACAGAGACCTACATATTGGGATGGCCTCGGGGACTTTGGAGGGTTCTCCTAATTAGTACTATTTTGGACAATGGAATGGGCAGAATTCCCATGCATGGGGTAGGCACAGTCCTAATGTGTAGCTCCAGGGGCCCCAGCATGGAGGGTGTGTGGCCCAGGACTTTGAGGACAGAAGTCTGAAAACACAAACTCAGCTTAGGTTTGGGGACGTAGGTATGGCAGGCCCAATCTACAAACCATGAGCAGAACTCTTCAGGATGTGAAGAAAGAACGAGTCTGAGGCGCTTGCTCAGGCTTTGGTCTCTGGATTTTGTGTCAACGATGGCCGTGGAATGTGGGGAGGCCTCATGGGACATAGACGAATATTCCTCTCTGTGGATTTGGCCCGGTCCCAATTGTTTTTCGTCAATCTGTTGGATGGGAGGTCTCCTTTCAGTTTTGTTACCTCAGGTGTCCCAACCAAAGAGGAATTCCAAAGCAGAGCCCTGGGGAAGAGTGAAGGGACAACCCAAACTATGGTTAAAATTTGGGGCCTAGGGGCATGGCAAGCCCCATATGCTGTCTCTTCATCCAACCACTGAGAGGCCTTACTTGAAAACTGGGCTCAGGATGAGGTTCACAATGTGTGTTTGTGACCAATGTGGCTTGCGAGCATGGGCGGGGACTCATGGGCCACACTGGTTTCAACTAAACTGAACTTTGGAGAAGATGCCAATCAAAAGGTCTCTTGCCATGGTGAAGGAGTTCTGATTTCTGCATCATTTTCAACCCTGGGCAGTGTTTGGAGATAAGGTCTAGGTTCGGAAGCCTGAAAACCGCAGTTTGGAAGAGATGATGACCTAAGGCCATGGTGGGTCTGATATGCTCAGTGTGCGGTCAGCTGCCTGGTTGTTGGTCAGGAGGTTCGAGCTCAGGTTGTGTCAAAGAGTGCATTGGTGCCCAGGTTAGACTATATAATTTGGGTACAGTCGAGTGCCGTGTAGGTTGATCCTCATTTAAGGTGACTGGGCAGCTCATTAGGCAAGATATTTTTTCTAGAGGGCAGGCACAGTGCTGCATTGTGGGTCCGGAATTGCCATACTTGAGGGCTTCTGGGCCAGTAGTGTGAGGACAGAAGTCTGAGAACACAAGCTAGACTTGGGCTTCAGGCCGAGGGCAAGGCAGGTACCCCCTGCACATCTGACCAATATCTCATGCATCTGAAGTCACGACGAGGATCAGACGTTGGCTCAGGTTGTAGTTTCTGTGCATGACTGCCCCTTCATGAACGGAGAGGAATCTCAAGGCCATGGAGGTTTTCCCACGTTGGGAGTTGTTGGATGCCCCCTTCAAGGATTCCTTCTGCGGGACAATTGAGACCTGTTGGGCAGCTCCAAAACATCCCATATGGAATGACTCCAGAGCACCGTTCGAGAATGCATGCCAGGAAAGATCGCCTCGCATTCCAATAGTCTCCTAGCTACAAGACAGTTGAGATCGGATGGCTCTGCGGGAGCAACCGAAGTGGCTGAGTTGAAATGGACTTTCCTGAGTATGGGGCCTAATATGTGTGTGTCCATGAGGACCTTGAAATGGGGCGGAGGCACCGGGACTCTGAAGTATTCTCATAATATTTTGACATAGTTCCCATGCATAAGTTTCCTAGTGGAGACGAGATTTTTTCTGATGGGTGCCTCAGGAAACCCCCTATGCTGGTATTGGAATCCAGGATTTTGAGGAGACATGCCTGTAAACCAAAGCAATGGATCCAATTACGGCCTAGGGTCCTGTCTGGTTCCATCTCCTTCTCTGAGGACATCCATCTATGGTATGAGTGGAGGTAGATGCTCAGCTGGTGTCAGACCGCCCTTGTTTGTCCACTGAGAACTACATATTGGGATGGCCTCGGGGACTTTGGAGGTTTCACCTAATTTGTACAATTCTGGACAATGGAATGAGCAGAATTCCCATGCATTGGGGAGGCATTGTCCTAATGTGTGGCTCCAGGGACCCCAGCCTAGAGGGTGTGTGGCCCAGGACTTTGAGGACAGAAGTCTGAAAACACAAACTCAGCTTAGGTTTGGGGACGCAGGTATGGCAGGCACAATCTACAAACCATGAGAAGAACTCTTCAGGACATGAAGAAAGAGCGAGTCTGAGGCACTTGCTCAGACTTTGGTCTCTGGATTTTGTGTCAACGATGGCCGTGGAATGTGGGGAGGCCTCATGGGCCATGGACGAATCTTCCTTCTGTGGATTTGGCCCGGTCCCCATTGTTTTTCATCAATCTGTGGGATGGGAGGTCTCCTTTCAGGTTTGTTACCTCAGGTGTCCCAACCAAAGAGGAATTCCAAAGCAGAGCCTTGGGGAATAGTGAAGTGACAACCCAAACTATGGTTAAAATTTGGGGCCTAGGGGCATGGCAGGCCCCATATGCTGTCTCTTCATCCAACCACTGAGAGGCCTTACTTGAGGACTGGGCTCAGGCTGAGTGTCACAATGTGTGTTTGTGACCAATGTGGCTCGCGAGCATGGGCGGGGCTTCATGGGCCTCATTGGTTTCAACTACACTGAACTTTGGACAACATGCCAACCACAAGGTTTCTTGCCATGGAGAAGGAGTTCTGATTTCTGCATCACCTTCAACCCTGGGCAGTGGTAGGAGATAAGGTCTAGGTTCGGAAGCCTGAAAACCGCAGTTTGGAAGAGATGATGACCTAAGGTCATGGTGGGTCTGATGTGCTCATTGTGCGGTCAGCTGCCTGGTTGTTGGTCAGGATGTTCGGGCTCAGGTTTTGTTAGACAGTGCTAGTGCCCAGGTTAGACTCTATAATTTGGGTACAGTCGAGTGCCGTGTAGGTTGATCCTCATTTGAGGTGCCTGCGCAGCTCATTAGGCATGATATTTTTTCTAGAGGGCAGGCACAGTGCTGCATTGTGGGTCCGGAATTGCCAAACTTGAGGGCTTCTGGGCCAGTAGTGTGAGGACAGAAGTCTGAGAACACAAGCTAGACTTGGGCTTCAGGCCGAGGGCAAGGCAGGTACCCCCTGCACATCTGAACCAATATCTCATGCATCTGAAGTAACGGCGAGGATCAGGCGTTGGCTCAGGTTGTAGTTTCTGTGCATGACTGCCCCTTCATGAACGGAGAGGTATCTCAAGGCCATGGAGTTTATCCCACGTAGGGAGTTGTGGGATGCCCCCTTCAAGGATACCTTCTGCGGGACAATTGAGACCTGTTGGGCAGCTCCAACACATCCCATATGGAATTACTCCAGAGCACAGATCGAGGATGGATGCCAGGGAAGCCCGCCTCGCATTCCAATTGTCTCCTAGCAACAAGACAGTTGAGATTGGATGGCGATTGGGAGCAACCGGGGTGGCTGAGTTGAAATGGACTTTCGTGAGCATGGGGCCTAATGTGTGTTTGTGTCCATGAGGACCTTGGAATGGAGCGGTGACACCGGGACTCTGAATTATTTTTCTAAGATTTTGACATAGGTCCAATGCACAAGTTTCCTCGTGGAGACGAGATTTTTTCTGATGGGATCCTCAGGAAACCCCCTATGCTGGTATTGGAATCCAGGATTTTGAGGAGACATGCCTGTAAACCAAAGCAATGGATCCGATTATGGCATCGGGTCCTGTCTGGTTCCATCTCATTCTCTGGGGACATCCATCTATGGTATGAGTGGAGGTAGATGCTCAGCTGGTGTCAGACCGCCCTTGTTTGTCCACAGAGACCTACATATTGGGATGGCCTCGGGGAATTTGGAGGGTTATCCTAATTTGTAGAATTTTGGACAATGTAATGGGCAGAATTCCCATGTATGGGGTAGGCATAGTCCTAATGTGTGGCTCCAGGGGCCCCAGCCTGGAGGGTGTGTCCCAGGACATTGAGGACACAAGTCTGAAAAGACAAACTCAGCTTAGGTTGGGGGACGTAGGTATGGCAGGCCCAATCTACAAACCATGAGAAGAAGTCTTCGGGATATGAAGAAAGAGCGAGTCTGAGGCGCTTGCTCAGGCTTTGGTTTCTGGATTTTTTGTCAACAATGGCTGTGGAATGAGGGGAGGACTAATGGGACATGGACGAATCTTCATCTCTTGGCATTTGGCCCGGTCCCAATTGTTTTTCGTTACTCTGTGGGATTGGAGGTCTCCTTTCAGGTTTGTTAATTCAGGTGTCCCAACGAAAGAGGAATTCCAAAGCAGAGCCCTGGGGAAGAGTGAGGGGACAACCAAAACTATGGTTAAAATTTGGGGCCTAGGGGCATGGCAGGCCCCATATGCTGTCTCTTCATCCAGCCCCTGAGAGGCCTTACTTGAGGACAGGGCTCAGGCTGAGGGTCACAATGTGTGTTTGTGACCAATGTGGCCCGCGAGCATGGGCGGGGCCTCATGGGCCACACTGGTATAAACTACACTGAACTTAGGACAACATGCCAATCACAAGGTCTCTTGCCATGGGGAAGGAGTTCTGATTTCTGCATCATTTTCAACCCTGGGCAGGGGTTGGAGATAAGGTTTAGGTTCGGAAGCCTGAAAGCCACAGTTGGGAAGAGATGATGACCTAAGGCCATGGTGGGTCTGATGTGCTCAGTGTGCGGTCAGCTGCCTGGTTGTTGGTCAGGAGGTTCGGGCTCAGGTTGTGTAGGACAGTGCATTAGTGCCCAGGTTAGACTATGTAATTTGCGTACGGTCGAGTGCCGTGTAGGTTGATCCTCATTTGAGGTTCCTGGGCAGGTCGTTAGGCAAGATATTTTTTCTCGAGAGCAGGCAGAGTGCTGCATTGTGGGTCCGGAATTGCCAAACTTCTGGGATTCTAGGCCAGTAGTGTGAGGACAGAAGTCTGAGACCACAAGCTAGACTTGGGTTTCAGGCCGAGGGCAAGGCAGGTACCCCCTGCACATCTGACCAATATCTCATGCATCTGAAGTCACAGCGAGGATCAGACGTTGGCTCAGGTTGTAGTTTTTGTGCATGACTGCCCCTTCATGAACGGAGAGGAATCTCAAGTTCATGGAGGTTTTCCGACGTTGGGAGTTCTGGGATGCCCCCTTCAAGGATTCCTTCTGCGGGACAATTGAGACCTGTTGGGCAGCTCCAACACATCTCATATGGAATGACTCCAGAGCAACGTTCAAGGATGTATGCCAGGGAAGCCCGCCTCGCATTCCAAATGTCTCCTAGCAACAAGACAGTTGAGATCGGATGGCTCTGCGGGAGCAACCGGGGTGGTTGAGGAGAAATGGACTTTCCTGAGCATGGGGCCTAATGTGTGTTTGTGTCCATGAGGACCTTGGAATGGGGCGGTGACACCGGGACTCTGAATTATTTTTCTAAGATTTTGACATAGGTCCCATGCACAAGTGTTCTCGTGGAGACGAGACTTTTTCTGATGGGTGCCTCAGGAAACCCCCTATGCTGGTATTGGAATCCAGGATTTTGAGGAGACAAGCCTGTAAACCAAAGCAATGGATCCGATTATGGCATCGGGTCCTGTCTGGTTCCATCTCATTCTCTGGGGACATCCATCTATGGTATGAGTGGAGGTAGATGCTCAGGTGGTGTCAGACTGCCCTTGTTTGTCCACAGAGACCTACATATTGCGATGGCCTCGGGGAATTTGGAGGGTTATCCTAATTTGTACAATTTTGGACAATGGAATGGGCAGAATTCCCATGTATGGGGTAGGCATAGTCCTAATGTGTGGCTCCAGGGGCCACAGCCTGGAGGGTTTGTCCCAGGACTTTGAGGACAGAAGTCTGAAAACACAAACTCAGCTTAGGTTTGGGGACGTAGGTATGGCAGGCCCAATCTACAAACCATGAGAAGAAGTCTTCGGGATATGAAGAAAGAGCGAGTCTGAGGCGCTTGCTCAGGCTTTGGTCTCTGGATCTTTTGTCAACGATGGCCGTGGAATGAGGGGAGGACTAATGGGACATGGACGAATCTTCATCTCTTGGCATTTGGCCCGGTCCCAATTGTTTTTCGTCAATCTGTGGGATTGGAGGTCTCCTTTCAGGTTTGTTGCCTCAGGTGTCCCAACCAAAGAGGAATTCCAAAGCAGAGCCCTGGGGAAGAGTGAGGGGACAACCAAAACTATGGTTAAAATTTGGAGCCTAGGGGAATGGCAGGCCCCATATGCTGTCTCTTCATCCAGCCCCTGAGAGGCCTTACTTGAGGACAGGGCTCAGGCTGAGGGTCACAATGTGTGTTTGTGACCAATGTGGCCCGCGAGCATGGGCCCGGCCTCATAGGCCACACTGGTTTAAACTACACTGAACTTAGGACAACATGCCAATCACAAGGTCTCTTGCCATGGGGAAGGAGTTCTGATTTCTGCATCATTTTCAACCCTGGGCAGGGGTTGGAGATAAGGTTTAGGTTCGGAAGCCTGAAAGCCACAGTTGGGAAGAGATGATGACCTAAGGCCATGGTGGGTCTGATGTGCTCAGTGTGCGGTCAGCTGCCTGGTTGTTGGTCAGGAGGTTCGGGCTCAGGTTGTGTCAGACAGTGCATTAGTGCCCAGGTTAGACTATGTAATTTGGGTACGGTCGAGTGCCGTGTAGGTTGATCCTCATTTGAGGTTTCTGGGCAGGTCGTTAGGCAAGATATTTTTTCTCGAGGGCAGGCAGAGAGCTGCATTGTGGGTCCGGAATTGCCAAACTTGAGGGCTTCTGGGCCAGTAGTGTGAGGACAGAAGTCTGAGACCACAAGCTAGACTTGGGCTTCAGGCCGAGGGCAAGGCAGGTACCCCCTGCACATCTGACCAATATCTCATGCATCTGAAGTCACGGCGAGGATCAGACGTTGGCTCAGTTTGTAGTTTCTGTGCATGACTGCCCCTTCATGAACGGAGAGGAATCTCAAGGACATGAAGGTTTTCCCACGTTGGGAGTTCTGGGATGCCCCCTTCAAGGATTCCTTCTGCGGGACAATTGAGACCTGTTGGGCAGCTCCAACACATCCCATATGGAATGACTCCAGAGCAACGTTCGAGGATATATGCCAGGGAAGCCCGCCTCGCATTCCAAATGTCTCCTAGCAACAAGACAGTTGAGATCGGATGGCTCTGCGGGAGCAACCGGGATGGCTGAGTTGAAATGGACTTTCCTGAGCATGGGGCCTAATGTGTGTTTGTGTCCATGAGGACCTTGGTATGGAGCGGTGGCACCGGGACTCTGAATTATTCTCCTAAGATTTTGACATAGGTCCCATGCACAAGTTTCCTCGTGGAGACGAGATGTTTTCTGATGGGTGCCTCAGGAAACCCCCTCTGCTGGTATTGGAATCCATGCTTTTGAGGAGACATGCCTATAAACCAAACCCATGGATCCGATTATGGCCTAGGTTCCTGTCTGGTACCATCCTTCTCTGGGGACATCCATGTATGGTATGTGCGGAGGTAGATGCTCAGCTGGTGTCAGACCGCCCTTGTTTGTCCACAGAGACCTACATATTGGGATGGCCTCGGGGACTTTAGAGGGTTCTCCTAATTTGTACAATTTTGGACAATGGAATGGGCAGAATTCCCATGCATGGGTTAGGCACAGTCCTAATGTGTGGCTCCAGGTGTGCCAGCCTGGAGTGTGTGTTGCCCAGGAATTTGAGGACAGAAATCTGAAAAAACAAACTCAGCTTAGGTTTGGGGACGTAGGTATGGCAGGCCCAATCTACAAACCATGAGAAGAACTCTTCAGGATATTTAGAGAGAGCGAGTCTGAGGCTCTTGCTCAGGCTTTGGTCTCTGGATTTTGTGTCAACGATGGTCGTGGTATGTGGAATGTGGGGAGGCCTCATGGGCCAGGGACGAATCTTCCTCTCTGTGGATTTGGCCCGGTCCCCATTGTTTTTTCTCAATCTGTGGGATGGGAGGTCTCCTTTCAGGTTTGTTACCTCAGGTGTCCCAAACAAAGAGGAATTCCAAAGCAGAGCCTTGGGGAATAGTGAAGTGACAACCCAAACTATGGTTAAAATTTGGGGCCTAGGGGCATGGCAGGCCCCATATGCTGTCTCTTCATCCAACCACTGAGAGGCCTACTTGAGGACTGAGCTCAGGCAGAGTGTCACAATGTGTGTTTTTGACCAATGTGGCTCGCGAGCATGGGCGGGGCCTCATGGGCCACATTGGTTTCAACTACACTGAACTTTGGACAACATGCCAATCACAAGGTCTCTTGCCATGGGGAAGGAGTTCTTATTTCTGCATCATTTTCAACCCTGGGCAGTGGTTGGAGATAAGGTCTAGGTTCGGAAGCCTGAAAACCGCAGTTTGGAAGAGATGATGACCTAAGGCCATGGTGGGTCTGATGTGCTCAGTGTGTGGTCAGCTGCCTGGTTCTTGGTCAGGAGGTTCGGGCTCAGGTTTTGTTAGACAGTGCTAGTGCCCAGGTTAGACTCTATAATTTCGGTACAGTCGAGTGCCGTGTAGGTTGATCCTCATTTGAGGTGCCTGCGCAGCTCATTAGTCATGATATTTTTTCTAGAGGGCAGGCACAGTGCTGCATTGTGGGTCCGGAATTGCCAAACTTGAGGGCTTCTGGGCCAGTAGTGTGAGGACAGAAGTCTGAGAACACAAGCTAGACTTGGGCTTCAGGCCGAGGGCAAGGCAGGTACCCCCTGCACATCTGAACCAATATCTCATGCATCTGAAGTAACGGCGAGGATCAGGCGTTGGCTCAGGTTGTAGTTTCTGTGCATGACTGCCCCTTCATGAACGGAGAGGTATCTCAAGGCCATGGAGGTTTTCCCACGTTGGGAGTTGTGGGATGCCCCCTTCAAGGATACCTTCTTCGGGACAATTGAGACCTGTTGGGCAGCTCCAACACATCCCATATGGAATTACTCCAGAGCACCGATCGAGGATGGATGCCAAGGAAGCCCGCATCGCATTCCAATTGTCTCCTAGCAACAAGACAGTTGAGATCGGATGGCGATTGGGAGCAACCGGGGTGGCTGAGTTGAAATGGACTTTCGTGAGCATGGGGCCTAATGTGTGTTTGTGTCCATGAGGACCTTGGAATGGGGCGGTGACACCGGGACTCTGAATTATTTTTCTAAGATTTTGACATAGGTCCAATGCACAAGTTTCCTCGTGGAGACGAGATTTTTTCTGATGGGATCCTCAGGAAACCCCCTATGCTGGTATTGGAATCCAGGATTTTGAGGAGACATGCCTGTAAACCAAAGCAATGGATCGGATTATGGCTTACGGTCCTGTCTGGTTCCATCTCATTCTCTGGGGACATCCATCTATGGTATGAGTGGAGGTAGATGCTCAGCTGGTGTCAGACCGCCCTTGTTTGTCCACAGAGACCTACATATTGCGATGGCCTCGGGGAATTTGTAGGGTTATCCTAATTTGTACAATTTTGGACAATTTAATGGGCAGAATTCCCATGTATGGGGTAGGCATAGTACTAATGTGTGGCTCCAGGGGCCCCAGCCTGGAGGCTGTGTCCCAGGACTTTGAGGACAGAAGTCTGAAAACACAAACTCAGCTTAGGTTTGGGGACGTAGGTATGGCAGGCCCAATCTAAAAACCATGAGAAGAAGTCTTCGGGATATGAAGAAAGAGCGAGTCTGAGGCGCTTGCTCAGGCTTTGGTCTCTGGATTTTTTGTCAATGATGGCCGTGGAATGAGGGGAGGTCTAAAGGGACATGGACGAATCTTCATCTCTTGGCATTTGGCCCGGTCCCAATTGTTTTTCGTCAATCTGTGGGATTGGAGGTCTCCTTTCAGGTTTGTTACCTCAGGTGTCCCAACCAAAGAGGAATTCCAAAGCAGAGCCCTGGGGAAGAGTGAGGGGACAACCAAAACTATGGTTAAAATTTGGGGCCTAGGGGCATGGCAGGCCCCATATGCTGTCTCTTCATCCAGCCCCTGAGAGGCCTTACTTGAGGACAGGGCTCAGGCTGAGGGTCACAATGTGTGTTTGTGACCAATGTGGCCCGCGAGCATGGGTGGGGCCTCATGGGCCACACTGGTATAAACTACACTGAACTTAGGACAACATGCCAATCACAAGGTCTCTTGCCATGGGGAAGGAGTTCTGATTTCTGCATCATTTTCAACCCTGGGCAGGGGTTGGAGATAAGGTTTAGGTTCGGAAGGCTGAAAGCCGCAGTTGGGAAGAGATGATGACCTAAGGCCATGGTGGGTCTGATGTGCTCAGTGTGCGGTCAGCTGCCTGGTTGTTGTTCAGGAAGTTCGGGCTCAGGTTGTGTCAGACAGTGCATTAGTGCCCAGGTTAGACTATGTAATTTGGGTACCGTCGAGTGCCGTGTAGGTTGATCCTCATTTGAGGTTCCTGGGCAGGTCGTTAGGCAAGATATTATTTCTCGAGTGCAGGCAGAGTGCTGCATTGTGTGTCCGGAATAGCCAAACTTGAGGGCTTCTGGGCCAGTAGTGTGAGGACAGAAGTCTGAGACCACAAGCTAGACTTGGGCTTCAGGCCGAGGGCAAGGCAGGTACCCCCTGCACATCTGACCAATATCTCATGCATCTGAAGTCACGGCGAGGATCAGACGTTGGCTCAGGTTGTAGTTTCTGTGCATGACTGCCCCTTCATGAACGGAGAGGAATCTCAAGGCCATGAAGGTGTTCCCACATTGGGAGTTCTGGGATGGCCCCTTCAAGGATTCCTTCTGCGGGACAATTGAGACCTGTTGGGCAGCTCCAACACATTTCATATGGAATGACTCCAGAGCAACATTCGAGGATGTATGCCAGGGAAGCCCGCCTCGCATTCCAAATGTCTCCTAGCATCAAGACAGTTGAGATCGGATGGCTCTGCGGGAGCAACCGGGATGGCTGAGTTGAAATGGACTTTCCTGAGCATGGGGCCTAATGTTTGTGTTCATGAAGACCTTGGAATGGGGCGGTGGCACCGGGACTCTGAAGTATTCTCCTAAGATTTTGACATAGGTCCCATGCACAAGTTTCTTCGTGGAGACGAGATGTTTTCTGATGGGTGCCTCAGGAAACCCCCTCTGCTGGTATTGGAATCCATGCTTTTGAGGAGACATGCCTGTAAACCAAAGCCATGGATCTGATTATGGCCTAGGTTCCTGTCTGGTACCATCTCCTTCTCTGGGGACATCCATGTATGGTATGAGCGGAGGTAGATGCTCAGCTGGTGTCAGACCGCCCTTGTTTGTCCACAAAGACCTACATATTGGGATGGCCTCGGGGACTTTGGAGGGTTCTCCTAATTTGTACAATTTTGGACAATGGAATGGGCAGAATTACCATGCATGGGGTAGGAACAGTCCTATTGTGTGGCTCCAGGGGCCCCAGCCTGGAGGGTGTGTGGCCCAGGACTTTGAGGACAGAAGTCTGAAAACACAAACTCAGCTGAGGTTTGGGGACGTAGGTGTGGCAGTCCCAATCTACAAACCATGAGAATAACTCTTCAGGATACGAAGAAAGAGCGAGTCTGAGGCGCTTGTTCTGGCTTTGGTCTCTGGATTTTGTGTCAACCATGGCCGTGGAATGTGGTGAAGCTCATGGGCCATGGACGAACTTTCCTCTCTGTGGATTGGCCCGGTACCAATTGTTTTTCGTCAATCTGTGGGATGGGAGGTCTCCTTTCAGGTTTGTTACCTCAGGTGTCCCAACCAAAGACGAATTCCAAAGTAGAGCCCTGGGGAAGAGTGGAGGGACAACCCAAACTATGGTTAAAATTTGGGGCCGAGGGGCATGGCAGGCTCATATGCTGTCTCGTCATCCAGCCACTGAGAGGCCTTACTTGAGGACTGGGCTCAGGCTGAGGGTCACAATGTGTGTTTGTGACCAATGTGGCCCGCGAGCATGTGCGAGGCCTCATGGGCCACACTGGTTTCATCTACACAGAACTTTGGACAACATGCCAGTCACAAGGTCCCTTGCCATGGGGAAGGAGTTCTGATGTCTGCATCATTTTTAACCCTGGGCTGTGGTTGGATATAAGGTCTAAGTTGTGAATCCTGAAAACCACAGTTGGGAAGAGATGTTGACCTAAGGCCATGGTGGTTCTGATGTGCTCAGTGTGCGGTCAGCTGCCTGGTTGTTGGTCAGGAGATTCAGGCTCAGGTTGTGTCAGACAGTGCATTAGTGCCCAGGTTAGACTATATAATTTGGGTACAGTCGAGTGCCGTTAGGTTGATCCTTATTTGAGGTGCCCGAGCAGTTCATTAGGCAAGATATTTTTTCTAGAGGGCAGGCACAGTGCTGCATTGTGGGTCCGGAATTGCCAAACGTGAGGGCATCTGGGCCAGTAGTGTGAGGACAAAAGTCTGAGAACAAAAGCTAGACTTGGGCTTCAGGCCGAGGGCAAGGCAGGTACGCCCTGCACATGTGAACCAATATCTCATGCATCTGAAGTCACGACGAGGATCAGACGTTGGCTCAGGTTGTAGTTTCTGTGCATGACTGCCCCTTCATGAACGGAGAGGAATCTCAAGGCCATGGAGGTTTTCCCACGTTGGGAGTTGTGGGATGCCCCTTTCAAGGATACCTTCGGCGGGAGATTTGAGACCTGTTGGGCAGCTCCAACACATCCCATATGGAATGACTCCAGAGCACTGATCGAGGATGGATGCCAGGGAAGCCTGCCTCGCATTCCAATTGTCTCCTAGCAACAAGACAGTTGAGATCGGATGGCTATTGGAAGCAACCAGGGTGGCTGAGTTGAAATGGACTTTCCTGAGCATGGGGCCTAATGTGTGTTTGTGTCCATGAGGACCTTGGAATGGGGCGGTGGCACCGGGACTCTGAAGTATTCTCCTAAGATTTTGACATAGGTCCCATGCACAAGTTTTTCGTGGAGACGAGATTTTTTCTGATGGATGCCTCAGGAAACCTGCTATGCTGGTATTGGAATCCAGGATTTTGAGGAGACATGCCTGTAAACCAAAGCAACGGGTCCGATTATGGCCGAGGGTCCGGTCTGGTTCCATCTCCTTCTCTTGGTACATCCATCTATGGTATGAGTGGAGGTAGATGCTCAGCTGGTGTCAGTCCGCCTTTGTTTGTCCACAGAGACCTACATATTGGGATGGCCTCGGGGACTTTGTAGGGTTCTCCTAATTTGTACAATTTTGGACAATGGAATGGGCAGAATTCCCATGCATGGGGTAGGCACAGTCCTAATGTGTAGCTCCAGGGGCCCCAGCATGGAGGGTGTGTGGCCCAGGACTTTGAGGACAGAAGTCTGAAAACACAAACTCAGCTTAGGTTTGGGGACGTAGGTATGGCAGGCCCAATCTACAAACCATGAGCAGAACTCTTCAGGATGTGAAGAAAGAGCGAGTCTGAGGTGCTTGCTCAGGCTTTGGTCTCTGGATTTTGTGTCAACGATGGCCATGGAATGTGGGGAGGCCTCATGGGCCATGGACGAATCTTCCTCTCTGTGGATTTGGCCCGGTCTCAATTGTTTTTCGTCAATCTGTTGAATGGGAGGTCTCCTTTCAGTTTTGTTACCTCAGGTGTCTCAACCAAAGAGGAATTCCAAAGCAGAGCCCTGGGGAAGAGTGAAGGGACAACCCAAACTATGGTTAAAATTTGGGGCCTAGGGGCATGGCAGGCCCCATATGCTGTCTCTTCATCCAGCCACTGAGAGGCCTTACTGGAAGACTGGGCTCAGGCTGAGGTTCACAATGTGTGTTTGTGACCAATGTGGCTGGCGGGCATGGGCGGGGACTCATGGGCCACACTGGTTTCAACTAAACTGAACTTTGGAGAAGATGCCAATCACAAGGTCTCTTTCCATGGTGAAGGAGTTCTGATTTCTGCATCATTTTCAACCCTGGGCAGTGTTTGGAGATAAGGTCTCGGTTCGGAAGCCTGAAACCCGCAGTTGGGAAGAGATGATGACCTAAGGCCATGGTGGGTCTGATGTGCTCAGTGTGCGGTCAGCTGCCTGGTTGTTGGTCAGGAAGTTCGGGCTCAGGTTGTGTCAAACAGTGCATTGGTGCCCAGGTTAGACTCTATAATTTGGGTACAGTCGAGTGCCGTGTAGGTTGATCCTCATTTAAGGTGACTGGGCAGCTCATTAGGCAAGATATTTTTTCTAGAGGGCAGGCACAGTGCTGCATTATGGGTCTGGGATTGCCAAACTTGAGGGCTTCTGGGCCAGTAGTGTGAGGACAGAAGTCTGAGAACACAAGCTAGACTTGGGCTTCAGGCCGAGGGCAAGGCAGGTACCCCCTGCACATCTCAACCAATATCTCATGCATCTGAAGTCATGGCGAGGATCAGACGTTGGCTCAGGTTGTAGTTTCTGTGCATGACTGCCCCTTCATGAACGGAGAGGAATCTCAAGGCCATGGAGGTTTTCCCACGTTGGGAGTTGTGGGATGCCCCCTTCAAGGATTCCTTCTGCGGGACAATTGAGACCTGTTGGGCAGCTCCAAAACATCCCATATGGAATGACTCCAGAGCACCGTTCGAGGATGGATGCCAGGAAAGATCGCCTCGCATTCCAATAGTCTCCTAGCTACAAGACAGTTGAGATCGGATGGCTCTGCGGGAGCAACCGGGGTGGCTGAGTTGAAATGGACTTTCCTAATATGTGTGTGTCCATGAGGACCTTGAAATGGGGCGGTGGCACCGGGACTCTCAAGTATTCTCATAATATTTTGACATAGTTCCCATGCATAAGTTTCCTAGTGGAGACGAGATTTTTTCTGATGGGTGCCTCAGGAAACCCCCTATGCTGGTATTGGAATTCAGGATTTTGAGGAGACATGCCTGTAAACCAAAGCAATGGATCCGATTACGGCCTAGGGTCCTGTCTGGTTCCATCTCCTTCTCTGAGGACATCCATCTATGGTATGAGTGGAGGTAGATGCTCAGCTGGTGTCAGACCGCCCTTGTTTGTCCACTGAGAACTACATATTGGACGGCCTCGGGGACTTTGGACAATGGAATGGGCAGAATTCCCATGCATTGGGGAGGCATTGTCCTAATGTGTGGCTCCAGGGACCCCAGCTAGAGGGTGTGTGGCCCAGTACTTTGAGGACAGAAGTCTGAAAACACAAACTCAGCTTAGGTTTGGGGACGCAGGTATGGCAGGCCCAATCTACAAACCATGAGAAGAACTCTTCAAGACATGAAGAAAGAGCGAGTCTGAGGCACTTGCTCAAGCTTTGGTCTCTTTATTTTGTGTCAACGATGGCCGTGGAATGTGGGGAGGCCTCATGGGCCATGGACGAATCTTCCTCTCTGTGGATTTTGCCCGGTCCCCATTGTTTTTCGTCAATCTGTGGGATGGGAGGTCTCCTTTCAGGAATGTTGCCTCAGGTGTCCCAACCAAAGAGGAATTCCAAAGCAGAGCCTTGGGGAATAGTGAAGTGACAACCCAAACTATGGTTAAAATTTGGGGCCTAGGGGCATGGCAGGCCCCATATGCTGTCTCTTCATCCAACCACTGAGAGGCCTTACTTAAGGACTGGGTTAGGCTGAGTGTCACAATGTGTGTTTGTGACCAATGTGGCTCGCGAGCATGGGCGGGGCCTCATGGGCCACATTGGTTTCAACTACACTGAACTTTGGACAACATGCCAACCACAAGGTTTCTTGCCATGGGGAAGGAGTTCTGATTTCTGCATCACCTTCAACCCTGGGCAGTGGTAGGAGATAAGGTCTAGGTTCGGATGCCTGAAAACCGCAGCTTGGAAGAGATGATGACCTAAGGCCATGGTGGGTCTGATGTGCTCAGTGTGCGGTCAGCTGCCTGGTTGTTGGTCAGGAGGTTCGGGCTCAGGTTTTGTTAGACAGTGCTAGTGCCCAGGTTAGACTCTATAATTTCGGTACAGTCGAGTGCCGTGTAGGTTGATCCTCATTTGAGGTGCCTGCGCAGCTCATTAGTCATGATATTTTTTCTAGAGGGCAGGCACAGTGCTGCATTGTGGGTCCAGAATTGCCAAACTTGAGGGCTTCTGGGCCAGTAGTGTGAGGACAGAAGTCTGAGAACACAAGCTAGACTTGGGCTTCAGGCCGAGGGCAAGGCAGGTACCCCCTGCACATCTGAACCAATATCTCATGCATCTGAAGTCACGGCGAGGATCAGGCGTTGGCTCAGGTTGTAGTTTCTGTGCATGACTGCCCCTTCATGAACGGAGAGGTATCTCAAGGCCATGGAGGTTTTCCCACGTTGGGAGTTGTGGGATGCCCCCTTCAAGGATACCTTCTGCGGGACAATTGAGACCTGTTGGGCAGCTCCAACACATCCCATATGGAATTACTCCAGAGCACCGATCGAGGATGGATGCCAAGGAAGCCCGCCTCGCATTCCAATGTCTCCTAGCAACAAGACAGTTGAGATCGGATGGCTATTGAGCGCAACCAGGGTGGCTGAGTTGAAATGGACTTTTATGAGCATGGGGCCTAATGTGTGTTTGTGTCCATGAGGACCTTGGAATGGGGCGGTGACACCGGGACTCTGAATTATTTTTCTAAGATTTTGACATAGGTCCCATGCACAAGTGTTCTCGTGGAGACGAGACTTTTTCTGATGGGTGCCTCAGGAAACCCCCTATGCTGGTATTGGAATCCAGGATTTTGAGAAGACAAGCCTGTAAACCAAAGCAATGGATCCGATTATGGCATCGGGTCCTGTCTGGTTCCATCTCATTCTCTGGGGACATCCATCTATGGTATGAGTGGAGGTAGATGCTCAGCTGGTGTCAGACCGCCCTTGTTTGTCCACAGAGACCTACATATTGCGATGGCCTCGGGGAATTTGGAGGGTTCTCCTAATTTGTACAATTTTGGACAATGGAATGGGCAGAATTCCCATGTATGGGGTAGGCATAGTCCTAATGTGTGGCTCCAGGGGCCACAGCCTGGAGGGTGTGTCCCAGGACTTTGAGGACAGAAGTCTGAAAACACAAACTCAGCTTAGGTTTGGGGACGTAGGTATGGCAGGCCCAATCTACAAACCATGAGAAGAAGTCTTCGGGATATGAAGAAAGAGCGAGTCTGAGGCGCTTGCTCAGGCTTTTGTCTCTGGATTTTTTGTCAACGATGGCCGTGGAATGAGGGGAGGTCTAAAGGGACATGGACGAATCTTCATCTCTTGGCATTTGGCCCGGTCCCAATTGTTTTTCGTCAATCTGTGGGATTGGAGGTCTCCTTTCAGGTTTGTTACCTCAGGTGTCCCAACCAAAGAGGAATTCCAAAGCAGAGCCCTGGGGAAGAGTGAGGGGACAACCAAAACTATGGTTAAAATTTGGGGCCTAGGGGCATGGCAGGCCCCATATGCTGTCTATTCATCCAGCCCCTGAGAGGCTTTACTTGTGGACAGGGCTCAGGCTGAGGGTCACAATGTGTGTTTGTGACCAATGTGGCCCGCGAGCATGTGCGGGGCCTCATGGGCCACACTGGTTTAAACTACACTGAACTTAGGACAACATGCCAATCACAAGGTCTCTTGCCATGGGGAAGGAGTTCTGATTTCTGCATCATTTTCAACCCTGGGCAGGGGTTGGAGATAAGGTTTAGGTTCGGAAGGCTGAAAGCCGCAGTTGGGAAGAGATGATGACCTAAGGCCATGGTGGGTCTGATGTGCTCAGTGTGCGGTCAGCTGCCTGGTTGTTGTTCAGGAAGTTCGGGCTCAGGTTGTGTCAGACAGTGCATTAGTGCCCAGGTTAGACTATGTAATTTGGGTACCGTCGAGTGCCGTGTAGGTTGATCCTCATTTGAGGTTCCTGGGCAGGTCGTTAGGCAAGATATTTTTTCTCGAGTGCAGGCAGCGTGCTGCATTGTGTGTCCGGAATAGCCAAACTTGAGGGCTTCTGGGCCAGTAGTGTGAGGACAGAAGTCTGAGACCACAAGCTAGACTTGGGCTTCAGGCCGAGGGCAAGGCAGGTACCCCCTGCACATCTGACCAATATCTCATGCATCTGAAGTCACGGCGAGGATCAGACGTTGGCTCAGGTTGTAGTTTCTGTGCATGACTGCCCCTTCATGAACGGAGAGGAATCTCAAGGCCATGAAGGTGTTCCCACATTGGGAGTTCTGGGATGGCCCCTTCAAGGATTCCTTCTGCGGGACAATTGAGACCTGTTGGGCAGCTCCAACACATCCCATATGGAATGACTCCAGAGCAACATTCGAGGATGTATGCCAGGGAAGCCCGCCTCGCATTCCAAATGTCTCCTAGCAACAAGACAGTTGAGATCGGATGGCTCTGCGGGAGCAACCGGGATGGCTGAGTTGAAATGGACTTTCCTGAGCATGGGGCCTAATGTTTGTTTGTGTTCATGAAGACCTTGGAATGGGGCGGTGGCACCGGGACTCTGAAGTATTCTCCTAAGATTTTGACATAGGTCCCATGCACAAGTTTCTTCGTGGAGACGAGATGTTTTCTGATGGGTGCCTCAGGAAACCCCCTCTGCTGGTATTGGAATCCATGCTTTTGAGGAGACATGCCTGTAAACCAAAGCCATGGATCCGATTATGGCCTAGGTTCCTGTCTGGTACCATCTCCTTCTCTGGGGACATCCATGTATGGTATGAGCGGAGGTAGATGCTCAGCTGGTGTCAGACCGCCCTTGTTTGTCCACAAAGACCTACATATTGGGATGGCCTCGGGGACTTTGGAGGGTTCTCCTAATTTGTACAATTTTGGACAATGGAATGGGCAGAATTACCATGCATGGGGTAGGAACAGTCCTATTGTGTGGCTCCAGGGGCCCCAGCCTGGAGGGTGTGTGGCCCAGGACTTTGAGGACAGAAGTCTGAAAACACAAACTCAGCTGAGGTTTGGGGACGTAGGTGTGGCAGTCCCAATCTACAAACCATGAGAATAACTCTTCAGGATACGAAGAAAGAGCGAGTCTGAGGCGCTTGTTCTGGCTTTGGTCTCTGGATTTTGTGTCAACCATGGCCGTGGAATGTGGTGAAGCTCATGGGCCATGGACGAACTTTCCTCTCTGTGGATTGGCCCGGTACCAATTGTTTTTCGTCAATCTGTGGGATGGGAGGTCTCCTTTCAGGTTTGTTACCTCAGGTGTCCCAACCAAAGACGAATTCCAAAGTAGAGCCCTGGGGAAGAGTGAAGGGACAACCCAAACTATGGTTAAAATTTGGGGCCGAGGGGCATGGCAGGCTCATATGCTGTCTCGTCATCCAGCCACTGAGAGGCCTTACTTGAGGACTGGGCTCAGGCTGAGGGTCACAATGTGTGTTTGTGACCAATGTGGCCCGCGAGCATGTGCGAGGCCTCATGATCCACACTGGTTTCATCTACACAGAACTTTGGACAACATGCCAGTCACAAGGTCCCTTGCCATGGGGAAGGAGTTCTGATGTCTGCATCATTTTTAACCCTGGGCTGTGGTTGGATATAAGGTCTAAGTTGTGAATCCTGAAAACCACAGTTGGGAAGAGATGATGACCTAAGGCCATGGTGGTTCTGATGTGCTCAGTGTGCGGTCAGCTGCCTGGTTGTTGGTCAGGAGATTCAGGCTCAGGTTGTGTCAGACAGTGCTTTAGTGCCCAGGTTAGACTATATAATTTGGGTACAGTCGAGTGCCGTTAGGTTGATCCTTATTTGAGGTGCCCGAGCAGTTCATTAGGCAAGATATTTTTTCTAGAGGGCAGGCACAGTGCTGCATTGTGGGTCCGGAATTGCCAAACGTGAGGGCATCTGGGCCAGTAGTGTGAGGACAAAAGTCTGAGAACAAAAGCTAGACTTGGGCTTCAGGCCGAGGGCAAGGCAGGTACGCCCTGCACATGTGAACCAATATCTCATGCATCTGAAGTCACGACGAGGATCAGACGTTGGCTCAGGTTGTAGTTTCTGTGCATGACTGCCCCTTCATGAACGGAGAGGAATCTCAAGGCCATGGAGGTTTTCCCACGTTGGGAGTTGTGGGATGCCCCTTTCAAGGATACCTTCTGCGGGAGATTTGAGACCTGTTGGGCAGCTCCAACACATCCCATATGGAATGACTCCAGAGCACCAATCGAGGATGGATGCCAGGGAAGCCCGCCTCGCATTCCAATTGTCTCCTAGCAACAAGACAGTTGAGATCGGATGGCTATTGGGAGCAACCAGGGTGGCTGAGTTGAAATGGACTTTCCTGAGCATGGGGCCTAATGTGTGTTTGTGTCCATGAGGACCTTGGAATGGGGCGGTGGCACCGGGACTCTGAAGTATTCTCCTAAGATTTTGACATAGGTCCCATGCACAAGTTTTTCGTGGAGACGAGATTTTTTCTGATGGATGCCTCAGGAAACCTGCTATGCTGGTATTGGAATCCAGGATTTTGAGGAGACATGCCTGTAAACCAAAGCAACGGGTCCGATTATGGCCGAGGGTCCGGTCTGGTTCCATCTCCTTCTCTTGGTACATCCATCTATGGTATGAGTGGAGGTAGATGCTCAGCTGGTGTCAGTCCGCCTTTGTTTGTCCACAGAGACCTACATATTGGGATGGCCTCGGGGACTTTGTAGGGTTCTCCTAATTTGTACAATTTTGGACAATGGAATGGGCAGAATTCCCATGCATGGGGTAGGCACAGTCCTAATGTGTAGCTCCAGGGGCCCCAGCATGGAAGGTGTGTGGCCCAGGACTTTGAGGACAGAAGTCTGAAAACACAAACTCAGCTTAGGTTTGGGGACGTAGGTATGGCAGGCCCAATCTACAAACCATGAGCAGAACTCTTCAGGATGTGAAGAAAGAGCGAGTCTGAGGCGCTTGCTCAGGCTTTGGTCTCTGGATTTTGTGTCAACGATGGCCATGGAATGTGGGGAGGCCTCATGGGCCATGGACGAATCTTCCTCTCTGTGGATTTGGCCCGGTCTCAATTGTTTTTCGTCAATCTGTTGAATGGGAGGTCTCCTTTCAGTTTTGTTACCTCAGGTGTCCCAACCAAAGACGAATTCCAAAGCAGAGCCCTGGGGAAGAGTGAAGGGACAACCCAAACTATGGTTAAAATTTGGGGCCTAGGGGCATGGCAGGCCGCATATGCTGTCTCTTCATCCAGCCACTGAGAGGCCTTACTTGAAGACTGGGCTCAGGCTGAGGTTCACAATGTGTGTTTGTGACCAATGTGGCTGGCGGGCATGGGCGGGGACTCATGGGCCACACTGGTTTCAACTAAACTGAACTTTGGAGAAGATGCCAATCACAAGGTCTCTTTCCATGGTGAAGGAGTTCTGATTTCTGCATCATTTTCAACCCTGGGCAGTGTTTGGAGATAAGGTCTAGGTTCGGAAGCCTGAAACCCGCAGTTGGGAAGAGATGATGACCTAAGGCCATGGTGGGTCTGATGTGCTCAGTGTGCGGTCAGCTGCCTGGTTGTTGGTCAGGAAGTTCGGGCTCAGGTTGTGTCAAACAGTGCATTGGTGCCCAGGTTAGACTCTATAATTTGGGTACAGTCGAGTGCCGTGTAGGTTGATCCTCATTTAAGGTGACTGGGCAGCTCATTAGGCAAGATATTTTTTCTAGAGGGCAGGCACAGTGCTGCATTGTGGGTCTGGGATTGCCAAACTTGAGGGCTTCTGGGCCAGTAGTGTGAGGACAGAAGTCTGAGAACACAAGCTAGACTTGGGCTTCAGGCCGAGGGCAAGGCAGGTACCCCCTGCACATCTGAACCAATATCTCATGCATCTGAAGTCACGGCGAGGATCAGACGTTGGCTCAGGTTGTAGTTTCTGTGCATGACTGCCCCTTCATGAACGGAGAGGAATCTCAAGGCCATGGAGGTTTTCCCACGTTGGGAGTTGTGGGATGCCCCCTTCAAGGATTCCTTCTGCGGGACAATTGAGACCTGTTGGGCAGCTCCAAAACATCCCATATGGAATGACTCCAGAGCACCGTTCGAGAATGGATGCCAGGAAAGATCGCCTCGCATTCCAATAGTCTCCTAGCTACAAGACAGTTGAGATCGGATGGCTCTGCGGGAGCAACCGGGGTGGCTGAGTTGAAATGGACTTTCCTGAGTATGGGGCCTAATATGTGTGTGTCCATGAGGACCTTGAAATGGGGCGGTGGCACCGGGACTCTCAAGTATTCTCATAATATTTTGACATAGTTCCCATGCATAAGTTTCCTAGTGGAGACGAGATTTTTTCTGATGGGTGCCTCAGGAAACCCCCTATGCTGGTATTGGAATTCAGGATTTTGAGGAGACATGCCTGTAAACCAAAGCAATGGATCCGATTACGGCCTAGGGTCCTGTCTGGTTCCATCTCCTTCTCTGAGGACATCCATCTATGGTATGAGTGGAGGTAGATGCTCAGCTGGTGTCAGACCGCCCTTGTTTGTCCACTGAGAACTACATATTGGACGGCCTCGGGGACTTTGGACAATGGAATGGGCAGAATTCCCATGCATTGGGGAGGCATTGTCCTAATGTGTGGCTCCAGGGACCCCAGCTAGAGGGTGTGTGGCCCAGTACTTTGAGGACAGAAGAATGAAAACACAAACTCAGCTTAGGTTTGGGGACGCAGGTATGGCAGGCCCAATCTACAAACCATGAGAAGAACTCTTCAAGACATGAAGAAAGAGCGAGTCAAAGGCACTTGCTCAGGCTTTGGTCTCTTTATTTTGTGTCAACGATGGCCGTGGAATGTGGGGAGGCCTCATGGGCCATGGACGAATCTTCCTCTCTGTGGATTTTGCCCGGTCCCCATTGTTTTTCGTCAATCTGTGGGATGGGAGGTCTCCTTTCAGGAATGTTGCCTCAGGTGTCCCAACCAAAGAGGAATTCCAAAGCAGAGCCTTGGGGAATAGTGAAGTGACAACCCAAACTATGGTTAAAATTTGGGGCCTAGGGGCATGGCAGGCCCCATATGCTGTCTCTTCATCCAACCACTGAGAGGCCTTACTTAAGGACTGGGTTAGGCTGAGTGTCACAATGTGTGTTTGTGACCAATGTGGCTCGCGAGCATGGGCGGGGCCTCATGGGCCACATTGGTTTCAACTACACTGAACTTTGGACAACATGCCAACCACAAGGTTTCTTGCCATGGGGAAGGAGTTCTGATTTCTGCATCACCTTCAACCCTGGGCAGTGGTAGGAGATAAGGTCTAGGTTCGGAAGCCTGAAAACCGCAGTTTGGAAGAGATATGACCTAAGGACATGGTTGGTCTGATGTGCTCAGTGTGCGGTCAGCTGCCTGGTTGTTGGTGGGGAGGTTCGGGCTCAGGTTTTGTTAGACAGTGCTAATGCCCAGGTTAGACTCTATAATTTGGGTACAGTCGAGTGCCGTGTAGGTTGATCCTCATTTGAGGTGCCTGCGCAGCTCATTAGTCATGATATTTTTTCTAGAGGGCAGGCACAGTGCTGCATTGTGGGTCCGGAATTGCCAAACTTGAGGGCTTCTGGGCCAGTAGTGTGAGGACAGAAGTCTGAGAACACAAGCTAGACTTGGGCTTCAGGCCGAGGGCAAGGCAGGTACCCCCTGCACATCTGAACCAATATCTCATGCATCTGAAGTCACGGCGAGGATCAGACGTTGGCTCAGGTTGTAGTTTCTGTGCATGACTGCCCCTTCATGAACGGAGAGGAATCTCAAGGCCATGGAGGTTTTCCCACGTTGGGAGTTGTGGGATGCCCCCTTCAAGGATACCTTCTGCGGGAGAATTGAGACCTATTGGGAAGCTCCAACACATCCCATATGGAATGACTCCAGAGCACCAATCGAGGATGGATGCCAGGGAAGCCCGCCTCGCATTCCAATTGTCTCCTAGCAACAAGACAGTTGAGATCGGATGGCTATTGGGAGCAACCAGGGTGGCTGAGTTGAAATGGACTTTCCTGAGCATGGGGCCTAATGTGTGTTTGTGTCCATGAGGACCTTGGAATGGGGCGGTGCACCGGGACTCTGAAGTATTCTCCTAAGATTTTGACATAGGTCCCATGCACAAGTTTTTCGTGGAGACGAGATTTTTTCTGATGGATGCCTCAGGAAACCTGCTATGCTGGTATTGGAATCCAGGATTTTGAGGAGACATGCCTGTAAACCAAAGCAACGGGTCCGATTATGGCCGAGGGTCCGGTCTGGTTCCATCTCCTTCTCTTGGTACATCCATCTATGGTATGAGTGGAGGTAGATGCTCAGCTGGTGTCAGTCCGCCTTTGTTTGTCCACAGAGACCTACATATTGGGATGGCCTCGGGGACTTTGTAGGGTTCTCCTAATTTGTACAATTTTGGACAATGGAATGGGCAGAATTCCCATGCATGCGGTAGGCACAGTCCTAATGTGTAGCTCCAGGGGCCCCAGCATGGAGGGTGTGTGGCCCAGGACTTTGAGGACAGAAGTCTGAAAACACAAACTCAGCTTAGGTTTGGGAACGTAGGTATGGCAGGCCCAATCTCTAAACCATTAGCAGAACTCTTCAGGATATGAAGAAAGAGCGAGTCTGAGGCGCTTGCTCAGGCTTTGGTCTCTGGATTTTTTGTCAACGATGGCCGTGGAATGTGGGGAGGCCTCATGGGACATAGACGAATCTTCCTCTTTGTGGATTTGGCCCGGTCCCAATTGTTTTTCGTCAATCTGTTGGATGGGAGGTCTTCTTTCAGTTTTGTTACCTCAGGTGTCCCAACCAAAGAGGAATTCCAAAGTAGAGCCCTGGGGAAGAGTGAAGGGACAACCCAAACTATGGTTAAAATTTGGGGCCTAGGGGCATGGCAGGCCCCATATGCTGTCTCTTCATCCAGCCACTGAGAGGCATTCCTTGAGGACTGGGCTCAGGCTGAGGGTCACAATGTGTTTTTGTGACCAATGTGGCTCGGGAGCATGGGCGGGGCCTCATGGGCCACACTGGTTTCAACTTCACTGAACTTTGGAAAACATGCCAATCACAAGGTCTCTTGCCATGGGGAAGGAGTTCTGATTTCTGCATCATTTTCAACCCTGGGCAGTGGTTGGAGATAAGGTCTAGGTTCGGAAGCCTGAAAACCGCAGTTGGGAAGAGATGATGACCTAAGGCCATGGTGGGTCTGATGTGCTCAGTGTGCGGTCAGCTGCCTGGTTTTTGGTCGGGAGGTTCGGGCTCAGGTTGTGTCAGACAGTGCATTAGTGCCCAGGTTAGACTATGTAA
>NW_028133601.1:0-26000 GCF_964662115.1 Mustela nivalis
TTCTGCCCATGATGGCCCCTTTATAAAGAGGAGCATCTCATGAGGCCATGTAGGTTTTCCCACGATAGGAGTTGTGAGATGCTCCAATCTGCAAGGATTCCTTCTGTGGGACAGTCAAGACCTGTTGGAAGGCTCCAGGACATCCCATATGGTACGGCGCCAGAGCAGGATTCCAAGGATGGATGCCTAGAGAGTCTGCTTTGCATTCCAGTTGTCTCCTAGCGACAAGGCAGGTTTGATATTCTGCCTCTGGGGGAGTAATCGACGGGGCTGAGTTGAAATGTACTCTCCTGCCGAATGGTCATAATGCGGGTATGTGTCCATGGAGACCTTGGAATAGGGCGGTTGCTCCGGCTACCTGAAGGTTTCTCCTAACTGGAGGCTTTTACAGAGCTCCAAAGGATAAGTTTCCCATGTGAAGACAAGATTTGTTCTGATTGGTATCTCTGGAATCCCCCATATGCTGGTATTGGAAAACAAGCCTCTGAGGAGAGATGCTTAGAAAAAAAAGCAATGGAACCAATTACATTCTAGGGGCCAGTCCAGTTTAATCTTCTTCTCTTGGGTTATCTGTCTACGGGTGAGTTGACGTCGTTGCTTAGCTTGTGAGAGATCGCCCCTCTTTGTCCTGGGTGGCCTACACTATTGGAATGGCCTCTGGGACTTTGGAGGTTTCGCCTTATCTGTAGGGTTGTGGCCAATGGAATGGGAAGAATTTCCTTGGAGAGGGCAGGCACAGTCCTGAGGTGTGGCTCCAGGGGCCTCAGTCTGGAGGGTGTGTGGGACAGGGATGTCAGGATAGAAGTCTGAAAACACAAACTCGGCTTAGGTTTGGGGACGTCGGTATGGCAGGCCCAATCTACAGACTATGAGGAGAATTTTTTGGGCTATGACCTAAGGGTGAGTGTGAACGCTTGCTGAAGCTTATGTCTCTGGATTTTGTGTCAATAGTGGCCGTGGATTGTCGGGCTGGCCTCATGGGCCATGGACGAGTCTTTCTCTCTGGACCCCAATCACTTGGGATGGCCCAATCCCAAGTGATTGGGGTCATTCTGTGAGTGGGAAGAGTCCTTTCTGTGTTTATTTACCTCAAATGTCCCACCAAAGAGGGATTCCAGAGCAGAGCCCTGAGTAGGGGTGACTAGATGTCTCTACCTCTGGTTAAGATTGGGTGACTTGGGGCATGGCAGGCCCCATATGTGGGCTCATGGTCCAGCCACTGAGAGGCTTTACTTGAGGACAGGGCTCAAACTGAGGGTCCCAATGTGTGTTTGAGCCCACCGCAGCTCTTAAGCATAGGCAGGGCCTCAGGGACCCTACACTACCCTCAGGGGCCCTACTACTACCCCTGTAGGCCCTACAGGGGTCCTCCACTGAACGTTGGACAAGATGCCAACCACAAGATTTTGGCGAGAGGGAAGGAGGAGTTCTGATTTCTGCATCACGTTCACCCATGGGAAGTGAGTAGAGATAAGGTCTAGGATTCTGTAGCCTGAAAACCGAAGTTGGAAAGAGATGGCGACCTAAGGCCATGGCGGTTCAGATATTCTCAGTGTACTGCAAGCTGTCTGGGTGTCGGTTGGG
This sequence comes from Mustela nivalis, assembly GCF_964662115.1. Classification (NCBI taxonomy): domain Eukaryota; kingdom Metazoa; phylum Chordata; class Mammalia; order Carnivora; family Mustelidae; genus Mustela; species Mustela nivalis. The sequence continues at coordinate 1,585 of NW_028133601.1, forward strand.
AATTCAGGCCTCAGGTTCTGTCAGAAAGGGCATTAGTGCACAGGCTAGACTATATAATTGGTGTACAGTTGAGTGACGTGCAGGTTTATCCTCATTTGAGGTTTCTGGGTAGACCCATAGGGCAATATTTTTCTTCTAGAGGGCAGGCAGAGTGCAGCACTGTGTCATCGGAAATCCCAAAATAGAGGGCGTGTGGTCCAGGAGAGTGAGTACGGAAGTCGGAGAACACTAGCTACGCTTAGGTTTTGGGGTGAGGGCACAGCAGGTACACTCTGAAGAGCTGAATCAAGATCTCGTGCATCTGAAGTCAAGGCGAAGATCAGCTGTTGGCTCAGGTTGGAGTTTCTTTCCATGATCTGCCTTCATGAAGATTGGGGGCATCATGTGACCTTGGAAGCTTTCCATGATATGAGTTGTTAGGTGGTCCATGCACAAGGACTCCTGTGGGACAGTCGAGACCTGTTGGATGGCTCAAGGATGTCCCATAAGGAATGACGCAAGAGCAGGGTTCTAAGGATGGATGCCTGAAGAGCCCAACTCGCATTTCAATTGTCTCCTAGCGACAAGGCAGGTTCAATCTGCTGGCTCTGGGGTAGCAACCGAGGGGGTTTAGTTGAAATGGACTCTCCTGAGGATGGGTCATAATTTGGGATTGTGTCCATGGAGATATTCAAATGGGGCAGTGGCTCCAGTGACCTGAAGTTTTCTCCTAACTGGAGGTTATGACACAGCTCCATAGAGCAAGATTCCCATGTGGAGACGAGATTTTTTCTGATAGGTATCTCTGGAAACCCCCTTATGCTGGTATTGGAATCCAGGCCTCTGAGGAGAGATGACTGAAAACAAAAGCAATGGATCCAATTAGGGCCTAGGTGCCTGTCTTGTTCAATATTCTTTTCTATGGATATCTGTCTAAGGTTCTGATTGGAGGTAGTGGCTCAGCTTGTGCCAGAGGGTCCCTGTATGTCCAGGACATCCTACACTATTGGGATGGCCTCAGAGATTTTGGATGATTCTCCTAATCTGTCAGGTTGTGCCAAATGAATGAGCAGAATTCCCTTGGAGAGGGCAGGCACAGTCCTGAGGTGTGGCTCCATGGGGCCCAGCCTTTAGGGTGTGTGGGTGAGGACAATGGAGACAGAAGTCTGAAAACACAAACTCGGCTTAGGTTTGGGGACATAGGTATGGCAGGCCCGATCTACAGACCTTGAGAATTTTGGGGGCTCTGAACAAAGGGCAAGTGTGTGGCGCTTTTTCAGGTTTTTGTCTCCAGATTTTGTGTCAATGGTGGCCGTGGAATGTCAGGCTGGCCTCATCGACCATGGACGAGTATTTCTCTCTGTGGATTTGGCCAAATTCCAAGTGTTTGGGGTCATTCTTTGGATGGTAGGAGTCCTTACTTTTTTTTTTTTTTTCTTTATCTTGGTTTTTTTTTTTTTTTTTTTTTACCTTATGTGTCCCACCAAAGAGGGATTCCAGAAAAGAGCTCTGAATAAGGTTGGCTAGACTTCTCAAGCTCTGGCTAGGATTGGGGGAGTAGGGGCATGGCAAGTCCCATATGCAGGCTCTTGGTCCAGCCCCGGAGAGGCTTACTTGAGGCCAGGGTTCATGCTTAGGGTCCTAATGTGTGTTTATGCCCATCGCGGCTCTCAAGCATGTCTGAGGCCTCATGGGCCATGCTGGGTTCTCATATACTGAACGTTGGACAACATGCCAACCACAAGGTTTCTGGTCATGGGGAAGGTGAAGTTCTGATTTCTGCATCACGTACATCACTTAGTTGTGAGTGGAGATAACGTCTAGGTTCTGAAGCCTGAAGACCAAGGTTTGGAAGAGATGATGACCTAAGGCCATGGCATGTTCGATGTGTTCAGTGTGAGGCCAGGTGTCTGGGTGTCAGTCACGAGGTCTGGGGTCAGGCTGTGTCAGACAGGGCATTAGTGCCCAGGCTAGACTGTATAATTGGGGTACAGTCTAGAGAATTGCAGGTTGATCCTCATTTGATGTTTCTGGGTAGACCCCTAGGGCAAAGTCTCTCTTCTGGAGGGCAGGCAGAGTGCTGCATTTTGTCTCCAGAATTCCCAAAGTGGAAGGCTTGTGGGCCAGGAGTGTGAGGACGGAAGTCTGAAAACGCGAGCTGGCTTAGGTTTTGGGGCGAGGGCAAGGCAGGAACACTCTGCAGAGCTGAATTGAGATCTCATGCATCTGAAGTCAGGGCGAATCAGACGGGAGTTTCTGTCCATGATGTCCTCTACCTGAAGGTGGAGGCATCACGAGGCCATGGAGGTTTTCCCACGGTGCGAGTGTGTGATGCTGCAAACTACAAGGATTCCTTCTGCAGGACAGTTGAGACCTGTTGAATGGATCAAGGACACCCCATTAGGAATTTCTCCAGAGCAGAGTTCTAACAACGGATACCTGGGCAACAAACTCGCATTCCAATTGTCTCCTAGTGACAAAGCAGGTTTGATCTGCTGGCACTGGGTGAGCAACCGCCAGGTTTGAGTTGAAATGGACTCTCCTGAGGATGGGTCATAATGTGGGATTGTGTCCGTTGAGACATTGGAATGGGGCGGTGGCTCCAGTGACGTGAAATTTTCTCCTAACTGGAGGTTTAGCACAGTTCCATATAGCATGATTCCCATGTGGCATGCGATTTGTTCTGATTGGTAGCTCCAGAAACCCCATGTGCTGGTATTGGAATCCAGGCCTCTGAGGAGAGATACGTGAAAACAAAAGCAATGGATCCGTTTAGGGCCTAGGTGCCTGTCCTGTTCAATCTTCTTTTCTATGGATATCTATCTACAGGTCTGATTGGAGGTAGTGGCTCAGCTTGTGGCAGATGGTCCCTGTTTGTCCCGGACATCCTACAATATTGGGGTGGCCTCGGGGACTTCGGATGTTTCTCCTAATCTGTCAGGTTGTGCCAAAGGAATGAGCAGAATTCCCATGGAGAGGGCAGGCACAGTCCTGAGGTGTGGCTCCATGGGGCCAAGCCTTGAGGGTGTGTGGGCCAGGACAATGGAGACAGAAGTCTGAAAACAGAAACTTGGCTTAGGTTTGGGGACATAGGTATGGCAGGCCCGATCTACAGACCGTGAGAATTTTTCAGGCTTTGAACAAAGGGCGAGTGTGTGGCTCTTTTTCAGGCTTTTGTCTCCGGATTTTGTGTCAATGGTGGCCGTGGAATGTCAGGATGGCCTCATCAGCCATGGACGAGTATTTCTCTCTGTGAATTTGGCCCAATTCCAAGTGTTTGCGGTCATTCTTTGGACGGTAGAAGTCCTTTGTCTATTTTTTTTTAACCTCATGTGTCCCACCAAGGAGGGATTCTAGCGAAGAGATCTGAGTAGGGGTGACTAGACTTCTCAAGCACTGGTTAAGGTTTGGGGAGTAGGGGCATGGTAATCTCCATATGTGGGCTCTTGGTCCAGCCCCGGAGAGGCTTTACTTGAGGCCAGGGTTCATGCTTAGGGTCCTAATGTGTGTTTGTGCCCATTGCAGCCCTCAAGCATCTGAGGCCTCATGGGCCATGCTGGTTTCTCCTACACTGCACGTTGGACAACATGCCAACCACAGGGTTTCTGGTCATGGGGAAGGAGGAGTTCTGATTTCTGCATCACGTACACGGCATGGCAGTGAGTAGAGATAAGGTCTAGAATCTGAAGCCTGAAAACCGAGGTTGGTAAGAGATGACGACCTAAGGCCATGGTGGGTCCGATGCACTTAGTGTGCGGCCAGATGTCTGTGTCCATCATGAGGTCTGGGCTCAGGCTGTGTCAGGCAGGGCATTAGTCCCCAGGCTAGACTGTATAATTGAGGTACAGTCGAGTGATGTGAAGGTTGGTCCTCATTTGGGGTTTCTGGTTGGCCCCATAGGGCAAAGATTTTCTTCTGCAGGGCAGGCAGAGTGCTGCATTCTGGCTCCAGAATTGCCAACTTCAGGGCTTGTGGGCCAGGTGTTTTAGGACAGAAGTCTGAGAACACAAGTTCAGCTTTGAATTCGCAGCGGTGACATGGCAGGCACACTCTACAGGCCTGAAATGAGATCTCGTGCATCTGAAGTCAGGGCGAGGATCAGATGTTGGCTTAGGTTGGAGTTTCTGTACATGATGTCCCCTTCATGAAGGTGGGGGGGGCATCAGGAAACCATGGAAGATTTCCAACTTTGTGAGTGTGTGATGCTCCAAACCACAAGGATTCCGTCAGCGGGACAGTCACGACCTTTTGGATGGATCAAGGACATCCCATAAGAAATGCTCCAAAGCACAGTTCTAATGATGGATGCCTGGGCAGTCCAACTTGCATTCCAGTTGTGTCCTAGTGAAAAGGAGGATTCGATCTGCTGTCACTGGGGGAACAACCGAGGGGGCTGAATTGAAATGCACTCTCATGAGGATCAGTCATGATGTGGATTTGTGTCCATGGATCCCTTGGAATGGGGCAGTGGCTCTGTTTCCCTGAAGAATTCTCCTAACCTGAGGTTTTGATGCAGCTCCAAAGAGCAAGTTTCCCATGTAGAGACGAGATTTGTTCTGAAACCCCCACAACCTGGTATTGGAAACCAAGCATCTGGGGAACAATGCCTGGAATCCAAAGCAATGGATCTGATTACGGTCTAGGGGCCTGTCCTTTTCAATATTCTCCTCTGAGTATCTCTGTCTAAGATTCAGAATGGAGGTCACTGCTCCGCTTGTGTCAGATCACCCATGTTTGTTGGGGGAGGCCAACACTATTGGGCTGGTCTTGGGAATTGGAGGTTTCTCCTAATCTGTAAGGTTGTGGCAAATGAAACGGGCAGAGTTCCCTTGGAGAGCACTGGCACAGTCCTTAGGTGTGACACCACCTTTCTGGGTGTCATCCAGGAGGTCCAGGCTCAGGCTGTGTCAGACAGGGCATTAGTGCCAAGCTTAGACTGTATAATTGGAGTAAAGTTGATGGCATGCAGATTGATCCTCATTTGGCGTTTCTGGGTAGCCCCAGGGGCAACGTTTTTCTTCTGGAGAGAAGGAAGAGTGCTGCATTGTGGCGACGGAATTCTCACACTGGAGGGCTTGTGGGACAGAATTGTGAGGAAGGAAGTGTGAGAACACAAGCTAGGCTTAGGTTTTGGGTCAAGATCATGGCAGGCACACTCTGTAGAGCTAAATCTAAATCTCATGCATCTGAAGTCAGGGCGAGGATCAGACGTAGGCTCAGGTTGAAGTTTCTGTTCAGGATGGCCCCTTCATGATGGTGGGGGGCATCAATAGAGCCAGCAGATCTAAACTGTCTTGTTGCTAGGAGACAATTGGATTGCGAGGCGGGCTTCCCTAGCATCCATCCGCGAACGGTGCTCTGGAGTCATTCCATATGGGATGTCCTGGAGCTGTCCAACAGGTCTCAATTGTCCCGCAGAAGGAATCCTTGAAGGGGGCATCCCACAACTCCCAACGTGGGAATACCTCAATGGCCTCGAGATTCCGCTCCCTTCATGAATCGGCCGTCATGCACAGAAACTCCAAAGTGAGCCAACGTCTGATCCTCGCCCTGACTTCAGATGCATGAGATACTGGTTCAGATCTGCAGGGGGTACCTGCCGTGCCCTCGCCCTGAAACCCAAGTCTAGCTTGTCTTCTCAGACTTCCGTCCTCACACTCCTGGCCCCGAAGCCCTCAAGTTTGGCAATTCCGGACCCACAATGCAGCACCCTGCATGCCCTCTAGAAAAAAAATTATTGCCTCATGAGCTGCCCAGGCACCTTAAATGAGGATAAACCTGCACAGCACTCGACTTTACCCAAATTATATAGTCTAACCTGGGCACTAATGCACTGTCGAACACAACCTGAGCCCGGACCTCCTGACCAACACCCAGAAAGCTGACCGCACACTGAGCACATAAAACCCGCCATGGCCTTAGGTCATCATCTCTTCCCTACCACAGTTTTCAGGCTTCAGAACCGAGACCTATCTCCAATCACTGCCCAGGGGTGAATGTTATGCAGAAATCAGAACTCCTCCTTACCCATGGCAAGAACCCTTGTGGTTGGCACGCTGTCCAACGTTCAGTGTAGGAGAAACCAGCTTTCACCCTGAGGCCCCGCCCATTCTTGAGTGCGACGAGGGCATACACACGCATTGTGACCCTCATCATGAACCTGTCCTCTAGTAAGTCCTCTCCTTGTCTGGACCATTAGATGTCATAATGGGCTTGACATGTCCCTAGGCCCCAATTTTTAACCAGATTTCTGATTGTCCAGTCGCCCCTCCCCAGGGCTCTACTCTGGAATCCCTCATTCGGTGGGACACCTAAGGTTAAAAAAGAAAACAACAACAACAACAACAAAAAAAACAAAAACGGACTTCTTCCAGCCCACAGAATGACCCCAAACTCTTTGGACGGGGCCAAACCAACAGAGAGTAAGACTCGTCCATTTCCCATGAAGTCACCCAGAAATTCCACGACCATGAGTGACACGATATCCAGAGACAAAAACTTGAGAAGGAGCCTCACACTCGCCCTTCTTTCAAATCCCGAAGAGTTCTCCTCATGGTCTGTAGATCAGTCCTGCCATACCTATGACCCGAAACATAAGCCGAGTTTGTGTTTTCAGACAACTGTCCAAACAGCCCTAGCCTACAGAACCTACAGGCTAAGGCCCCTGGAGCCAAACCTGAGGACTGTACTTGCCCTCTCCAAGGGAATTGTGTGTGCCCATTCCAATGGCCACAACCCTTCTAATAGGATAAACTTCCAAAGTCCGTGATCCATCTCAATAGTGGTGGCTTCCTAGGAAAAACAGGGGCAATCTGAGCCCTACAGAGCACCTACCTGCACTCAGACCCATAGACAGATGTCCCCAGAGGTAAAAAGGAAAGAACAGGCCCCTAGGCACTAATCAGATCCATTGCTTTGGTTTCCAGGCATCTCTCCTCAGAGGCCTGGATTTCAAAAGCAGCATATAGCTGTTTCTTGACTCACCCTTCAGAAAACTTCTCATCTACACATGGGAAACTTACATGTTGGAACTGTGTCAAAGCCTCTGTTTAGTAGAACTCTTTAGGGACCAAGTGCCACCGCTTCTTCCAAGGTCTCCTTAGACACAAAGGCACATTAGGACCCATCCCCAGGGGTGTCCATCAATGCAGCATCCTCGGTTGCTCCCCACAGATCCAGGAGATCTAACCTGTCTTGTTGCTAGGAGACAATTGGAATGCGACGTGGGCTACCCAGCCATCCATCCTTAGAACCCTGCTCAGAATCATTGGCCTGGAGCCAAACAACAGGTCTCAATTGTCCTGCAGAAGACTCTCTGCAGTTTGGAGCTTCTCACAACTCTCATCGTGGAAAACCCCCATGGCCTCGTGATGCCCCCCCCCATTCATGAAGGGGCCATCAGGGACAGAAACTCCAACCTGAGCGATCGTCTGCTCCTCGCCCTGACTTCAGATGCACGAGATCTCGATTCAGGTCTGTAGATTGTGCCTGCCATGGCCTCACCCAGAAACCTAAGCCTAGCTTGTGTTCTCAGACTTTTGTCGTCAGACTACTGGCCCACAAGCCCTCCAGTTTGGCAATCCAGAACTACAATGCCGCACTCTGCCTGCCCGCCAGAAGAAAAACATTGTCCTCTGGGGCTATCCAGTAACCCCAAATGAGGATCAACCTGCACCGACCATGGCTGTACCCCAAATACATAGGCTAACCAGGGCACTAATGCCCTTTCTGACACAGCCTGAGCCTGGACCCCCTGGCCCCTCCCAGACAGCTGGCCGCACACTGAGCATATCGAGCCGCCATGGCCTTAGGTCGTCATCTCTTCCCAACCTCGGTTTTCAGGTTTCAGAACCTAGACCTTATCTCCAATCACTGCCCGGGGTTGAAGGTGATGCTGAAATCAGAACTCCTTCCCCATGGCAAGAAACCTTGTGGTTGGCATGTTTTCCAACGTTCAGTGTAGTTGAATCCAGTGTGGCCCATGAGGCCCCGCCCATGCTCGCGGTCCACATTGGTCACAAACACACATTGTGACCCTCAGGCTGAGCCCAGTCCTCAAGTAAGGCCACTCAGTGGCTGGATGAAGAGACAGCATATTGGGCTTGCCATGCCCCTAGGCCCCAATTTTTAACCATAGTTCGGGTTGTCCCTTCAGTCTTCCCCACGGCTTAGCTTTGGAATTCCTCTTTTGGTGGGACACATGAGGTAACAAAAGTGAAATGAGTCATCCCATCCCACAGATTGACGAAAAGCAATTGCGAATCGGGCCAAATCCTCAGAGAGGAAGATTCGTCCACGGCCCATGAGGCCTCCCCGACATTCCACGGACATCGCTGGATGTTGTGTCCGGGATAGCCGTGGATTGGAGCGGTGGCCTCAGGTACTGTGGACGAGTATCCCTCTCTGGGCATTTGTCCCAGCTCCCAAGAGTTTGGGGTCATTTTGTGGGAAGGGTGGAGTCGTGTTGTCTGGCTCATGGGTCTCTCCAAGAAAGGGATTCCAGAGCAGAGCTCCAGGTACGGGCGGGGCGACTGGAAAATTCAAACCGTGGTGAGGATTGGGTGCATAGGGGCTTGGCAAGCCCCATATGTGGGCTCTTGGTCCAGGCCCTGACAGGCCTTTCTTTGACATGGGGCTCATGCTGAGGGTCACAGTGTGAATTTGTGCCCAAGCAGCACTCAAGTTTGGGCGTGGCATCAGGGGCTATGAAGGTTTCTCCCACCCTGAAGGTGTGACTCCATGCCAAGAGCAAGCTTGACAGCCATGGGGAAGGAGGAGTTCTGTTTTGTGCTTGCGATACCCAGCTGTGTGGAGAATTGATATAATGTCTAGGTTCAGATATCTGAAAACCAAGGTTAGGATGAGGTGACGGCATAAGACCATGGCGTGTCCAAAGTGCTGGGTGTGCGGCCAGCTGTCTCCTTGTCTGTCTGGACGTCTGGCTTCAGGCTGTGTCAGCTAGAGCATGAGTGCCCAGAGCAGCCTATCCAGTTCGGGTACCGTCAAGGCCCGAGCAGGTTGATCCTCATCTGCGTTATCTGGAGAGCCCCACAGGGAAACGTTTTTCTTCCATTGGGCAGACACTGGGCTGGGTTTTGGTTCCAGAGTTCCTAGTCCGGAGGGCTTGTTTGCCAGGAGTGTGAGGAAGGAAGTCGGAAAACACAAGCTAGCGTGAGGTTTGGGACCGAGGGCACGGCAGGCCCACTCTGCAGAGGCTGAATCGAGATCTCCTGCACTGAGGTCATGTCAACTATGAGACGTGCCTCACGCTAGAGTTTTTGTCCAGCATGGCCTCTTCCTGAAGGGTGTGGGGGCTCCATGAGGCCAGAAAGTTTTGCCTACGATGGGATTTGTGAACTGCTCCAAAACTGAAGGTTACCTTCTGCACGACAGTCGAGTCCTATTGGATGGTTCCAAGAGGCCCCATATGGAAAGACTCGAGAGCAGGTGTCTAAGCATGGATGCCTGGGAACGTCACCTCATATTCCCACTCTTTAGTCAGGACAAGGCAGGCTCAATCTGCGGGCTCCTGGGTGAGCTACCCAGAGGGGAGAGTTGAAATGGACTCTCCTGAAGATGAGTCCTACTGTGGCTTGGTGGCCTGGGAGACCTTGGAATGTGGAGGTGGCTCAGGGACTCTGCAGGATTCTCCAACATGAGGTGTTTGACACGGCTCCAACAAGGAAACTTCCCATGTGGAGACGAGAGGAGTTCTGTTCCGTGCCTCAGGAAAGCCCCATACCCTGTTCTTCGAACCAAAGCCTCTGAGGAGTGACACCTGGAAACCAAAGCAAGAGTTGAGACTACGGCCTAAAGGCCTGTCCGGCTCAACCTTCTATCTCTGTTGACATCTGTGTGCATGCATTCATGGATGTAGCTGCTCAGCTTGTGTCCGAATGCCCCTGTGAGTCCAGTGAGGCTCCCAGTAGTGGGATGTCCTCGGAGGCCTTGAGGTTTCTCATATTCTGGAGGTGTGTGGCCAAAGGAATGGACACAGTTTCCCAGGAGAGAGCAGGCACGGTCCTGTGGTATGGCTCCAGAGGACCCAGCCTAGAGGCTGTGTTTGCCAGGGCTGTGGGGACAGATGTCTGAAAAAGCAAACTTGGCTCAGCTAGGGGCCAATGTAATGGCAGGCCTGATCTCTAGTCCGTGAGGGGAGATCCTCTGGAAATCAAAGTAGGGCAAGTGGGAGGCAGTCACTCAGGATTTTGTCTCTGGGTGTTGCGTTTACAGTGTCCGGTCAGGGTAGGGGTTGTCTCAGAGGCCGAGGAAGAGCCTTCCTCTCGGGGGATTGTCCAAGCTCCCAAGTGTTTGTGTTCATTCTGTGGGAATGAAGAGTACTGTTTTCTGCCACAGGGGACCCCCCAGGAGAGGGACTCTAGAGCACAGCAGTGGGTTCCCTCAACTGGAATACACACCATCTAGTTAGTCCTGGGTGCCTATGGGCATGGCAAGCCACATATGCGGGCTCTTGGTCCAGTCACTGAGAGGCGTTACTTGAATAAGGTACTCACGCTGAGGGTCACAATGTGTGTTTCTGCCCAAGGCGGCCCTCACGCTTGGGCGTGGCCTCATGGGCCATGCCGTTTTCTCCTACACTGAAGGTTTGACACACTGCCAGCAGCAAGGTTTCTTGCCAGGGGGAAGGAGGGGTTCTGACTTGTGCATCAGGTTCCCCCCAGTGCAGGGATTGGAGATAAGGTCTAGGTTCCGATGACTGAAAACCCAGGTTGGGAATGGATGGTGGCCTAAGGCAGTGGCGGGTCCAATGTGCTGGGTGTGCAGCCAGCTGTGTCGGTGTCTGTTGGAAGGGCTGGGCTCAGGCTATTTGCGACAGAGCATCACTGTTTAAGGTAGCCTATGCAATTGGGGTGTTGCCGAGGGCCAAGCAGTTTGATCCTCATTTGGGGTTTCTGGGCAGCGCCATAGACAATGTTTTTCTCCTGGGAGGCAGGCACAGTGCTTCATTGTGGCCCCAGAATTCCCAGTAGGGAGGGTTTGTGGGCCAGGAGTGTGAGGACGGAAGTCTGAAAACACAAGCTAGTGTGAGGATTGGAGCCAAGGGCAGAGCAGGCCCACTCTGCAGAGGCTGAATCAAAATCTCCTGCATCTGAAGTCAGGCTGAGGATCAGACGTTGGCTGAGGCTGGAGTATGTGTCCATGATGGCACCTTCATGAAGTGGGGGCCTCATGAGGCCAAGGAAGTTTTCCCACGCTGAGTTTGGAGGTTGCCCCAAACCACAAGGTTTCCTTCTGCGGGACATTCGAGTCCTGTTGCATGGCTCCAGGACATACCATATGGAAGGACTGGAGAGCAGGGTTCGAAGGATGGATCCCTGTACAGCATGCCTCGCATTCCCATTGGCTATTAGTGACAAGATATGTTTGATCTGCTGCCTCTGGAACACGCGACCCAGGGGGCTGAGATGAAATGGCCTCTCCTGAGGATGCGTCATAATGTGCGTTTGGGTCCATGGAGACCTTGGAATGTTCTGGTTGTTCAGTGGCCCTGCGGAACTCTCATACCTGAAGTGTTTGATACATCCCAGTAAGAAAGCTGCCCATGTGGAGATGAGAGATGTTTGGTTTGGTGCCTCAGAAAAGCCCCATGTGCTGGTCTACGAAAACAGTCCTCTGAGAACGGAAACATGGAAACCAAAGCTAAGGTTCAGATTAGGGCCTGGGGGCCTGTCCATTTCAACCTTCTGTCTCTGGGGACACTGTCTGAGAGTCTAAGTGGAGATAGTTGCTCCGCTGGTGTCAGAGAGCCCCTCTTAGTCCAGGGTGGCCTATACTATTGATGGCCTCAGGGACCTTGGAGCTTTTCCCTAACCTGTAGGGTTGTGGTCAATGGATTGGGCACACTTGCCTTGGAGAGGGCAGGCACAATCTTTCGCTGTTTGGTCCAGAGGCCCTAGCCTGGATGTGGTGTGGGTCCAGGCTGTGGGCACAGAAGTCGGAATACACAAACTCAGCTTATGAGTGGCGCCTAGGGTATGGCAGGCCGGATGTACAGCCCGAGAGGGAGCTCCTGGGCCTCTGAAACAAGGGCGAGTGGGAGGCGTTCCTTCAGGCTTTTGTCTCTGGATGTTGTGTCCGGGATAGCCGTGGATTGGAGCGGTGGCCTCAGGTACTGTGGACGAGTATCCCTCTCTGGGGATTTGTCCCAGCTCCCAAGAGTTTGGGGTCATTTTGTGGGAAGGGTGGAGTCGTGTTGTCTGGCTCATGGGTCTCTCCAAGAAAGGGATTCCAGAGCAGAGCTCCAGGTACGGGCGGGGCGACTGGAAAATTCAAACCGTGGTGAGGATTGGGTGCATAGGGGCTTGGCAAGCCCCATATGTGGGCTCTTGGTCCAGGCCCTGACAGGCCTTTCTTTGACATGGGGCTCATGCTGAGGGTCACAGTGTGAATTTGTGCCCAAGCAGCACTCATGTTTGGGCGTGGCATCAGGGGCCATGAAGGTTTCTCCCACCCTGAAGGTGTGACTCCATGCCAAGAGCAAGCTTTACAACCATGGGGAAGCAGGACTTCTGTTTTGTGCTTGCGATACCCAGCTGTGTGGAGAATTGATATAATGTCTAGGTTCAGATATCTGAAAACAAAGGTTAGGAAGAGGTGACGGCATAAGACCATGGCGTGTCCGAAGTGCTGGGTGTGCGGCCAGCTATCTCCTTGTCTGTCTGGACGTCTGGCTTCAGGCTGTGTCAGACAGAGCATGAGTGCCCAGAGCAGCCTATCCAGTTCGGGTACCGTCGAGGCCCAAGCAGGTTGATCCTCATCTGGGTTTTCTGGAGAGCCCCACAGGGAAACGTTTTTCTTCCGTTGGGCAGACACTGGGCTGGGTTTTGGTTCTGGAGTTCCTAGTCCGGAGGGCTTGTTTTCCAGGAGTGTGAGGAAGGAAGTCAGAAAACACAAGCTAGCGTGAGGTTTGGGACCGAGGGCACGGCAGGCCCACTCTGCAGAGGCTGAATCGAGATCTCCTGCACTGAGGTCATGTCAACTATGAGACGTGCCTCACGCTAGAGTTTTTGTCCAGCATGTCCTCTTCCTGAAGGGTGTGGGGGCTTCATGAAGCCAGGGAGGTTTGCCTACGATGGGATTTGTGAACTACTCCAAACCTCAAGATTTCCTTCTTCTCGACAGTCGAGTCCTATTGGATGGTTCCAGGAGGCCCCATACGGAAAGACTCGAGAGCAGGTGTCAAAGCATGGATGCCTGGGAACGCCACCTCATATTCCCACTGTTTAGTCAGGACAAGTCAGGCTCAATCTGCAGTCTCCTGGGTGAGCTACCTAGAGGGGAGACTTGAAATGGACTCTCCTGAAGATGAGTTCTACTGTGGCTTGGTGGCCTGGGAGACCTTGGAATGTGGAGGTGGCTCGTGGACTCTGCAGTGTTTTCCAAACTGAAGCGTTTGACACAGCTCCAACAAGGAAGATTCCCATGTGGAGACGAGAGGAGTTCTTTCAGTGCCTCAGGAATGCCCCATATCCTGTTCTTCGAACCAAAGCCTCTGAGGAGTAACACCTGGAACCCAAAGCAAGAGTTGAGATTAGGGCCTAAGGGCCTGTCCGGCTCAACCTTCTATCTCTGTTGACATCTGTGTGCATGCATTCATGGATGTAGCTGCTCAGCTTGTGTCCGAATGCCCCTGTGAGTCCAGTGAGGCTCCCAGTAGTGGGATGTCCTCGGAGGCCTTGAGGTTTCTCATATTCTGGAGGTGTGTGGCCAAAGGAATGGACACAGTTTCCCAGGAGAGAGCAGGCACGGTCCTGTGGTATGGCTCCAGAGGACCCAGCCTAGAGGCTGTGTTTGCCAGGGCTCTGGGGACTGATGTCTGAAAGAGAAAACTTGGCTCAGGTCGGGGCCAAGGTAATGGCAGGCCTGATCTCCAGTCCGTGAGGGGAGATCTTTTGGATATCAAAGGAGGACAAGTGGGAGGCAGTTGCTCAGGCTTTAGTCTCTGGGTGTTGCGTTCACAGTGTCCGGTCAGGGTAGGGGTTGCCTCAGGGTCCGAGGAAGAGCCTTCCCCTCGGGGGATTGTCCAAGCTCCCAAGTGTTTGGTTCATTCTGTGGGAAGTGAAGAGTACTGTTTTCTGCCACAAAGGAACTCCCAGGAGAGGGAATCTAGAGCACAGCAGTGGGTTCCCTCAACTGGAATACACACCATCTAGTTAGTCCTGGGTGACTATGTGCATGGCAAGGACTAAATGCAGGATCTTCGTCCCGAACCTGACAGGCCTTTCTTTGCCATGGGGCTCATGCTAGGGTCACAGTGTGAATTTGTGCCCAAGCAGCACTCATGTTTGGGCGTGGCATCAGGGGCCATGAAGGGTTCCCCACGTGAAGGTGTGACTCCATGCGAAGAACAAGCATTACAGCCATGTGGAAGGCAGAGTTCTGATTGTGATTCCGATACTCAAACTCAGCTTTCTTTGGGGACATCGGTATGGCAGGCCCAATCTACAAACCATGAGAAGAACTCATGAAGATTTGAATATAGAGTGAGTCTGAGGCGCTTGCTCAGGCATTTGTCTCTGGAATTTGTATCAGCGATTTCCGTGGAATGTCGGGGATGCCTCATGGGCCATGGACGAATCGTCCTCTCTGAGGATTTGGCCCGATTCCCAATTGCTTTTCGTCAATCTGTGGGATGGGAGGTCTCCTTTCAGTTTTGTTACCTCAGGTGTCCCACCAAAAGAGGAATTCCAAAGCAAAGCCGTGGGGAAGACTGAAGGGACAACCCGAACTATGGTTAAAAATTGGGGCCTACGGGCATGGCAAGCACAATATGCTATCTCTTCATCCAGCCACTGAGTGGCCTTACTTGAGGACTGGGCTCAGCCTGAGGGTCACAATGTGTGTTTGTGAACAATGTGGCCCGCGAGCATGGGTGGGGCCTCATGGGCCACACTGGTTTCAACTACACTGAACGTTGGACAACATGCCAACCACAAGGTTTCTGGCCATGGGGAAGGAGTTCTGATTTCTGCATCATCTTCAACCCTGGGCAGTGATTGGAGATAAGGTCTAGGTTCTGAAACCTGAAAACTGAGGTTGGGAAGAGATGACGACCTAAGGCCAGGGCGGCTCGATGTGCTCAGTGTGCGGACAGCTGTCTGGGAGGGGCCAGGGGGTCCAGGATCAGGCTGTGTCAGAAAGGGCATTAGTGCCCTGGTCAGCCTATGTATTTGGGGTACAGCCAAGGTCGGTGCAGGTTGATCCTCATTTGGGATGACTGGGTAGCCCCAGAGGACAAAGTTTTTCTTCTGGAGGGCCGGCAGAGTGCTGCATTGTAGTTCTGGATTGCCAAACTGGAGGGCTTGTGGGCCAGTAGTCTGACGACAAAAGTCTGAGAACACAAGCTAGGCTTAGGTTTCTGGGTGAGGCCATGGCAGGCACAATCTACAGACCTGAATCGAGATCTCGTGCATCTGAAGTCAGGGCGAGGATCAGACGATCGCTCAGGTAGGAGTTTCTGTCCCTGATGGCCTCTTCATAAATGGGGGGTCTTCACGAGGCCATGGGGTTTTCCAACGATGGGAGTTGTGAGAAGCTCCAAACTGCAGAGAGTCTTCTGCAGGACAATTGAGACCTGTTGTTTGGCTCCAGGCCAATGATTCTGAGCAGGGTTCTAAGGATGGATGGCTGGGTAGCCCACCTCGCATTCCAATTGTCTCCTAGCAACAAGACAGGTTAGATCTCCTGGATCTGTGGGGAGCAACCGAGGATGCTGAGTTGAAATGGACACCCCTGGGGATGGGTCCTAACGTGCTTTTGTGTCTATGGAGACCTTGGAATGAAGCGGTGGCACTGGGGCCCTAAAGGGTTCTCCTAAACAGAGGCTTTGACATAGCTCCAACGTGCAAGTTTCCCATGTGTAGATGAGATGTTTTCTGATGGGTGAGTCACGAAACAGCTATATGCTGCTTTTGAAATCCAGACCTCTGAGGAGAGATGCCTGGACACCAAAGCAATGGATCTGATTAGTGCCTAGGGGCCTGTTCTTTTCTTTTTACCTCTGGGGACATCTGCTATGGGTCTGAGTGCAGGTAGGTGCTCAGTTGGGCTCAGATTGCCCCTGTTTTTCCTGGGAAGCCACCACTATTGAGATGGATCAGGGACTTTGGAGGTTTATCCTATTAGAAGGGTTGTGGCCATTGGAATGGGCACACACAATTCCCTTGGAGAGGGCAAGTACAGTCCTCAGGTTTGGCTCCAGGGGCCTGAGCCTGTAGGTTGTGTAGGCCAGGGCTGTTTGGTCAGTTCTCTGAAAACACAAACTCGGCTTATGTTTCGGGTCATAGGTTTGGCAGGACTGATCTACAGACCATGAGGAGAACTCTTCGGGATTTGAAAGAAGGGCTAGTGTGAGGCTCCTGCTCAAGTTTTTGTCTCTGGATATCATGTCACTCATGGTCGTGGAATTTCTGGGTGACTTCATGGGAAATGGACGTGTCTTACTTTTTGGTGGTTTGGCCCCGTCCAAAGAGTTTGGGGTCATTCTTTGGGCTGGAAGAAGTCTGTTTTTTTTTTGTTGTTGTTGTTGTTTTTTAACTTTTTTAACCTCCGGTGTCCCACCAAATGAGGGATTCCAGAGTAGAGCCCTGGGGAGGGGCGACTGGACAATCAGAAATCTGGTTAAAAATTGGGGCCTAGGGACATGTCAAGCCCATTATGACATCTAATGGTCGAGCCACTGAGAGGACTTACTAGACTACAGAACTCAAGCTGAGGGTCACAATGTTTGTGTATGCCCTCATCGCACTCAAGAATGGGCGGGGCCTCAGGGTGAATGCTGGTTTCTTCTACTCTGAACGTTGGACAACGTGCCAACCACAAGGGTTCTTGCCATGGGTAAAGAGGAGTTCTGATTTCTACATCACACTCACCCCTGGGCAGTGATTGGAGATAAGGTCTCGGTTCTGAAGCCTGAAAACTGAGGTAGGGAAGACATGATGACCTAAGGCCATGGCGGGTTTTTTGGGCTCAGTGTGCGGTCAGCTTTCTGGGTGTTGGTCAGGAGGTCCGGGCTCAGGTTGTGTTCGACAGTGCATTAGTGCCCAGGTTAGACTATATAATTTGGGTAAAGTTGAGTGCTGTGTAGGTTTACCCTCATTTAAGGTGCCTGGGCAGCTCATGAGGCAATAATTTTTTTTTCTAGAGGGCAGGCAGAGTGCCTCAATGTGGGTCCGGAATTGCCAAACTTGAGGGCTTCGGAACCAGGAGTATGAGGACCGAAGTCTGAGAAGACAAGCTAGACTTGGGTTTCAGGGCGTGGGCACGGCTTGTACCCCCTGCAGATCTGAAAAAATATCTCATGCATCTGAAGTCAGGGCAAGGATCAGACTTTGGCTCAGGTTGGAGAATCTGAGCATGACGGCCGCTTCTTGAAGGCAGCGGAATCTCGAGGTCATTGAGGTTTTCCCACGTTGGGAGTTGTGGGATGCCCCCTTCAAGGATTCCTTCTGCGGGACAATTAAGACTTGTTGATCAGCTCCAGGACATCCCATATGGAATGACTCCAGACCACCGTTCGCGGATGGATGCCTGGGAAGCCCGCCTCGCATTCCAATTGTCTCCTAGCAACAAGACAGTTTAGATCTGATGGCTCTGCGGGAGCAACTGGGGTGGCTGAGTTGAAATGGACTTTCGTGAGGATGGGTCCTAATGTGCTTTTGTGTCCATGAGGGCCTTGGAATGGGGCGGTGGCACCGGGACCCTGAAGTACTCTCCTAAGCTTTGGACATGGCTCCCATGCACAGGTTTCCTTGTGGAGAAGAGATGAGTTCTGATGGGGGCCTCAGGAAAACCCCTATGCTCGTATTGGAATCAGGCTTTTGAGGACACATGCCTGTAACCCAAAGCAATGGATCCTATTATGGCCTAGGGTCCTGTCTGGTTCAATCTTCTTCTCTGGGGACATCCATCTCTGTTATGAGTATAGGTCGATTATCAGCTGGTGTCTGACAGCCCTTGTTTTTTCTGGGCGACCAACACTATTGGGATGGCCTCAGGGACTTTGGAGGTTTCTCCTAATTTGTACGATTTTGGACCATGGAATGGGCAGAATTCCCATGGATTGGTAGGCACAGTCCGAATGTGTGGCTCCAGGGGCCCAGCCTGGAGGGTGGGTGGCCCAAGACTTTGAGGACAGAAGTCTGAAAACACAAACTCAGCTTAGGTTTGGGGACGTAGGTATGGCAGGCCCGATCTACAAACCATGAGAAGAACTCTACAGGATATGAAGAAAGTGCGAGTCTGAGGCGCTTGCTCAGGCTTTTGTCTCTGGATTTTGTATCAGCGATGGCCGTGGAATGTCGGGGAGGCCTCATGGGCCATGGACGAATCTTCCTCTCTGAGGATTTGGCCCGATTCCCAATTGCTTTTCGTCAATCTGTGGGATGGGAGGACTCATTTCAGTTTTGTTACCTCAGGTGTCCCACCAAAAGAGGAATTCCAAAGCCAAGCCGTGGGGAAGACTGAAGTGACAACCCGAACTATGGTTAAAAATTGGGGCCTAGGGGCATGGCAAGCCCAATATGCTATCTCTTCATCCAGCCACTTAGTGGCCTTACTTGAGGACTGGGCTCAGCCTGAGCGTAACAATGTGTGTTTGTGACCAATGTGGCCCACGAGCATGGGCGTGGCCTCATGGGCCACACTGGTTTCAACTACAATGAACGTTGGACAACATGCCAACCACAAGGTTTCTTGCCATGTGGAAGGAGTTCTGATTTCTGCATCACCTTCAACCCTGGGCAGTGATTGGATATAAGGTCTAGGTTCTGAAACATGAAAATTGATGTTGGGAAGAGATGATGACCTAAGGCCATGGCGGCTCGATGTGCTCAGTTTGCGTCCAGCTGTCTAGGAGGGGCCAGGGGGTCCAGGCTCAGGCTGTACCAGAAAGGGCATTAGAGCCCTGGTCAGCCTGTGTATTTGGGGTACAGCCAAGGTCGGTGCAGGTTGATCCTCATTTGGGGTTACTGGGTAGCCCCAGAGGACAATGTTTTTCTTCTGGAGGGCCGGCAGAGTGCTGTGTTGTAGTTCTGGATTGCCAAACTGGAGGGCTTGTGGGCCAATAGTCTGACGACAAAAGTCTGAGAACACAAGCTAGGCTTAGGTTTCTGGGTGAGGCCATGGCACGCACAATCTACAGACCTGAATCGAGATCTCGTGCATCTGAAGTCAGGGCGAGGATCAGACGATCGCTCAGGTTGGAGTTTCTGACCCTGATGGCCCCTTCATGAATGGGGCGGCCATCATAAGGACATGGGTGTTTTCCCACTATGAGAGTTGTGAGAAGCTCCAAACTGCAGAGAGTCTTCTGCAGGACAGTTGAGACCAGTTGTTTGGCTCCAGGCCAATGATTCTGAGCAGGGTTCTAAGGATGGATGGCTGGGTAGCCCACCTCGCATTCCAATTGTCTCCTAGCAACAAGACAGGTTAGATCTCCTGGATCTGTGGGGAGCAACCGAGGATGCTGAGTTGAAATGGACACCCCTGGGGATGGGTCCTAACGTGCTTTTGTGTCTATGGAGACCTTGGAATGAAGCGGTGGCACTGGGGCCCTAAAGGGTTCTCCTAAACAGAGGCTTTGACACAGCTCCAACGTGCAAGTTTCCCATGTGTAGATGAGATGTTTTCTGATGGGTGAGTCAAGAAACAGCTATATGCTGCTTTTGAAATCCAGGCCTCTGAGGAGAGATGCCTGGAAACCAAAGTAATGGATCTGATTAGTGCCTAGGGGCCTGTTCTTTCCTTTTTACCTCTGGGGACATCTGTCTATGGGTCTGAGTGCAGGTAGGTGCTCAGTTGGGCTCAGATTGCCCTTGTTTTTCCTGGGAAGCCACCACTATTGAGATGGATCAGGGACTTTGGAGGTTTATCCTATTAGAAGGGTTGTGGCCATTGGAATGGGCACACACAATTCCCTTGGAGAGGGCAAGTACAGTCCTCAGGTTTGGCTCCAGGGGCCTGAGCCTGTAGGTTGTGTAGGCCAGGGCTGTTTGGACAGTTGTCTGAAAACACAAACTCGGCTTATGTTTCGGGTCATGGGTATGGCAGGACTGATCTACAGACCATGAAGTTAACTCTTCGGGATTTGAAAGAAGGGCGAGTGTGAGGCTCCTGCTCAAGTTTTTGTCTCTGGATATCGTGTCACTCATGGTCGTAGAATTTCTGGGTGACTTCATAGGAAATGGACGAGTCTTACTCTCTGGTGGTTTGGCCCCGTCCAAAGAGTTTGGGGTCATTCTGTGGGCTGGAAGAAGTCCGTTTTTTTTTTATTGTTGATTTTTTCTTTTTTAACCTCAGGTGTCCCACCAAATGAGGGATTCCAGAGTAGAGCCCTGGGGAGGGGCGACTGGACCATCAGAAATCTGGTTAAAAATTGGGGCCTAGGGACATGTCAAGCCCATTATGACATCTAATGGTCCAGCCACTGAGAGGACTTACTATAGGACAGGACTCATGATTAGGGTCACAGTGCGTGTGTATGCCCTCGTCGCATTCAAGAAAGGGTGGGGCCTCAGGGTGAATGCTGCTTTCTCCTACACTGAACGTTGGACAACGTGCCAACCACAGGGTTCTTGCCATGGGTAAGGAGGAGTTCTGATTTCTGCATCACACTCACCCCTGGGCAGTGATTGGAGATAAGGTCCCGGTTCTGAAGCCTGAAAACTGAGGTAGGGAAGACATGATGACCTAAGGCCATGGCGGGTTTTATGTGCTCAGTGTGCTGTCAGCTTTCTGGGTGTTGGTCAGGAGGTCCGGGCTCAGGTTGTGTTCGACAGTGCATTAGTGCCCATGTTAGACTTTATAATTTGGGTAAAGTCGAGTGCTGTGTAGGTTTACCCTCATTTAAGGTGCCTGGGCAGCTCATGAGGCAATATTTTTTTTTCTAGAGGGCAGGCAGAGTGCTGCATTGTGGGTCCGGAATTGCCAAACTTGAGGGCTTCGGGGCCAGGAGTGTGAGGACGGAAGTCTGAGAAGACAAGCTAGACTTGGGTTTCAGGGCGAGGGCACGGCAAGTACCCCCTGCAGATCTGAACCAATATCTCATGCATCTGAAGTCAGGGCGAGGATCAGACGTTGGCTCAGGTTGGAGTTTCTGAGCATGACGGCCGCTTCATGAAGGGAGCGGAATCTCGAGGCCATTGAGGTTTTCCCACGTTGGGAGTTGTGGGATGCCCCCTTCAAGGATTCCTTCTGCGGGACAATTGAGACCTGTTGGACAGCTCCAGGTCATCCCATATGGAATGACTCCAGAGCACTGTTCGCGGATGGATGCCTGGGAAGCCCGCCTCGCATTCCAATTGTCTCCTAGCAACAAGACAGTTTAGATCTGATGGCTCTGCGGGAGCAACCAGGGTGGCTGATTTGAAATGGACTTTCCTGAGGATGGGTCCTAATGTGTTTTTGTGTCCATTAGGGCCTTGGAATGGGGCGGTGGCACCGGGATCCTGAAGTACTCTCCTAAGCTTTGGACATGGCTCCCATGCACAGATTTCCTTGTGGAGATGAGATGAGTACTGATGGGTGCCTCAGGAAAACACATATGCTCGTATTGGAATCAGGCTTTTGAGGACACATGCCTGTAACCCAAAGCAATGGATCCTATTATGGCCTAGGGTCCTGTCTGGTTCAATCTTCTTCTCTGGGGACATCCATCTATGGTATGAGTGGAGGTCGATTATCAGCTGGCGTTAGACAGCCCTTGTTTGTTCCGGGCGACCTACACTATTGGGATGGCCTCAGGGACATTGGAGGTTTCTCCTAATTTGTCCGAATGTGGACCATGGAATGGGCAGAATACCCATGGATTGGTAGGCACAGTCCTAATGTGTGCCTCCAGGGGCCCAGCCTGGATGGTGTGGGGCCCAAGACTGTGAGGACAGAAGTCTGAAAACACAAACTCAGCTTAGGTTTGGGGACGTAGGTATGGCAGGCCCTATCTACAAACCATGAGAAGAACTCTTCAGGATATGAAGAAAGTGCGAGTCTGAGGCGCTTGCTCAGGTTTTTGTCTCTGGATTTTTTATCAGTGATGGCCGTGGAATGTTGGGGAGGCCTCATGGGCCATGGACGAATCTTCCTCTCTGAGGATTTGGCCCGTATCCAATTACTATTCGTCAATCTGTGGGATGGGAGGACTCATTTCAGTTTTGTTACCTCATGTGTCCCACAAAAGAGGAATTCCAAAGCCAAGCCGTGGGGAAGACTGAAGTGACAACCCGAACTATAGTTAAAAATTGGGGCCTAGGGGCATGGCAAGCCCAATATGCTATCTCTTCATCCAGTCACTGAGTGGCCTTACTTGAGGACTGGTCTCAGCCTGAGCGTTACAATGTGTGTTTGTGACCAAAGTGGCCCATGAGCATGGGCGGGGCCTCTTGGGACACACTGGTTTCAACTACACTGAACGTTGGACAACATGCCAACCACAAGGTTTCTTGCCATGGGGAAGGAGTTCTGATTTCTGCATCACCTTCAACCCTGGGCAGTGATTGGAGATATGGCCTAGGTTCTGAAACCTTAAACCGAGGTTGGGAAGAGATGACGACCTAAGGCCATGGCGGCTCGATGTGCTCAGTGTGCGGCCAGCTGTCTGGGAGGGGCCAGGGGTCCAGGCTCAGGCTGTGTCAGAAAGGGCATTAATGCCCTGGTCAGCCTATGTATTTGGGGTACACCAAGGTCGGTGCAGGTTGATCCTCATTTGGGGTTACTGGGTAGCCCCAGAAGACAATGTTTTTCTTCTGGAGGGCCGGCAGAGTGCTGCATTGTAGTTCTGGATTGCCAAACTGGAGGGCTTGTGGGCCAGTAGTCTGACAACAAAAGTCTGAGAACACAAGCTAGGCTTAGGTTTCTGGGTGAGGCCATGGCAGGCACAATCTACAGACCTGAATCGAGATCTCGTGCATTTGAAGTCAGGGCGAGGATCAGACGATCGCTCAGGTTGGAGTTTCTGACCCTGATGGCCCCTTCATGAATGGGGGGGGCATCACGAGGCCATGGATGTTTTCCCACGATGGGAGTTCTGAGAAGCTCCAAACTGCAGAGAGTCTTCTGCAGGACAATTGAGACCTGTTGTTTGGCTCCAGGCCAATGATTCTGAGCAGGGTTCTAAGGATGGATGGCTGGGTAGCCCACCTCGCATTCCAATTGTCTCCTAGCAACAAGACAGGTTAGATCTCCTGGATCTGTGGGGAGCAACCGAGGACGCTGAGTTGAAATGGACACCCCTGGGCATGGGTCCTAACGTGCTTTTGTGTCTATGGAGACGTTGGAATGAAGCGGTGGCACTGGGGCCCTAACGGGTTCTCCTAAACAGAGGCTTTGACACAGCTCCAACGTGCAAGTTTCCCATGTGTAGATGAGATGTTTTCTGATGGATGAGTCAAGAAACAGCTATATGCTGCTTTTGAAATCCAGGCCTCTGAGGAGAGATGCCTGGAAACCAAAGCAATGGATCTGATTAGTGCCTTGGGGCCTGTTCTTTCCTTTTTACCTCTGGGGACATCTGTCTATGGGTCTGAGTGCAGGTAGGTGCTCAGTTGGGCTCAGATTGCCCCTGTTTTTCCTGGGAAGCCACCACTATTGAGATGGATCAGGGACTTTGGAGGTTTATCCTATTAGAAGGGTTGTGGCCATTGGAATGGGCACACACAATTCCCTTGGAGAGGGCCAGTACTGTCCTCAGGTTTGGCTCCAGGGGCCTGAGCCTGTAGGTTGTGTAGGCCAGGGCTGTTTGGACAGTTGTCTGAAAACACAAACTCGGCTTATGTTTCGGGTCATAGGTATGGCAGGACTGATCTACAGACCATGAGGAGAACTCTTCGGGATTTGAAAGAAGGGCTAGTGTGAGGCTCCTGCTCAAGTTTTTGTCTCTGGATATCGTGTCACTCATGCTCGTGGATTTTCTGGGTGACTTCATGGAAAATGGACGAGTCTTACTCTGGTGGTTTGGCCCCGTCCAAATAGTTTTGGGTCATTCTGTGGGCTGGAAGAAGTCCGTTTTTTTTTGTTGTTGTTGTTGTTTTCTTTTTTAACCTCAGGTGTCCCACCAAATGAGGGATTCCCTAGTAGAGCCCTGGGGAGGGGCGACTGGACAATCAGAAATCTGGTTAAAAATTGGGGCCTAGGGACATGTCAAGCCCATTATGACATCTAATGGTCCAGCCACTGAGAGGACTTACTAGAGGACAGTACTCATGCTGAGGGTCACAATGCGTGTGTATGCCCTCGTTGCACTCAAGGATGGGCGGGGCCTCAGGGTGAATGCTGGTTTCTCCTACACTGAACGTTGGACAACGTGCCAACCACAAGGGTTCTTGCCATGGGTAAGGAGGAGTTATGATTTCTGCATCACACTCACCCCTGGGCAGTGATTGGAGATAAGGTCTCGGTTCTGAAGCCTGAAAACTGAGGTAGGG
>NW_028133600.1:0-26000 GCF_964662115.1 Mustela nivalis
TTCCTGGGAAGCCACCACTATTGAGATGGATCAGGGACTTTGGAGGTTTATCCTATTAGAAGGATTGTGGCCATTGGAATGGGCACACACAATTCCCTTTGAGAGGGCAAGTACAGTCCTGAGGTTCGGCTCCAGGGGCCTGAGCCTGTAGGTTGTGTAGGCCAGGGCTGTTTGGACAGTTGTCTGAAAACACAAACTCGGCTTATGTTTCGGGTCATAGGTATGGCAGGACTGAACTACAGACCATGAGGAGAACTCTTCGGGATTTGAAAGAAGGGCGAGTGTGAGGCTCCTGCTCAAGTTTTTGTCTCTGGATATCGTGTCACTCATGGTCGTGGAATTTCTGGGTGTCTTCATGGGAAATGGACCTGTCTTACTCTCTGGTTGTATGGCCCCGTCCAAAGAGTTTGGGGTCATTCTGTGGGCGGGAAGAAGTCCGTTTTATTTTGTTGTTGTTGTTGTTTTCTTTTTTAACCTCAGGTGTCCCACCAAATGATGGATTCCAGAGTAGAGCCCTGGTGAGGGGCGACTGGACAATCAGAAATCTGGTTAAAAATTGGGGCCCTGGGACATGTCAATCCCATCATGACACCTAATGATCCAGCCACTGAGAGGACTTACTAGAGGACAGGACTCATGCTGAGGGTCACAATGCTTGTGTATGCGCTCCTAACACTCAAGAATGGGCGGGGCCTCAGGGTGAATGCTGGTTTCTCCTACACTGAACGTTGGACAACGTGCCAACCACAAGGGTTCTTGCCATGGGTAAGGAGGAGTCCTGATTTCTGCATCACACTCACCCCTGGGCAGTGATTGGAGATAAGGTCTCGGTTCTGAAGCCTGAAAACTGAGGTAGGTAAGAGATGATGACCTAAGGCCATGGCGGGTTTTATGTGCTCAGTGTGCGGTCAGCTTTCTGGGTGTTGGTCAGGAGGTCCGGGCCCAGGTTTTGTTCGACAGTGCATTAGTGCCCAGGTTAGACTATATAATTTGGGTAAAGTCGAGTGCTGTGTAGGTTTACCCTCATTTAAGGTGCCTGGGCAGCTCATGAGGCAATAATTTTTTTTCTAGAGGGCAGGCAGAGTGCTGCATTGTGGGTCCGGAATTGCCAAACTTGAGGGCTTCGGGTTCAGGAGTGTGAGGACGGAAGTCTGAGAAGACAAGCTAGACTTGGGTTTCAGGGCGAGGGAACGGCAGGTACCCCCTGCAGATCTGAACCAATATCTCATCCATCTGAAGGCAGGGCGAGGATCAGACGTTGGCTCAGGTGAGAGTTTCTGAGCATGACGGCCGCTTCATGAAGGGAGCAGAATCTCGAGGCCATTGAGGTTTTCCCACGTTGGGAATTGTGGGATGCCACCTTCAAGGATTCCTTCTGCGGGACATTTGAACCTGTTGGACAGCTCCAGGACATCCCATATGGAATGACTCCAGAGCACGGTTCGCGGATGGATACCTGGGCAGCCTGCCTCGCATTCCAATTGTCTCCTACCAACAAGACTGTTTAGGTCTGATGGCTCTGCTGGAGCAACCGGGGTGGCTGAGTTGAAATGGACTTCCTGAGGATGGGTCCTAATGTGTTTTTGTGTCCATGAGGGCCTTGGAATGGGGCGGTGGCACCGGGACCCTGAAGTACTCTCCTAAGCTTTGGACATGGCTCCCATGCACAGGTTTCCTTGTGGAGACGAGATGAGTTCTGATGGGTGCCTCAGGAAAACCCTTATGCTCGTATTGGAATCAGGCTTTTGAGGACACATGCCTGTAACCCAAAGCAATGGATCCTATTATGGCCTAGGGTCCTGTCTGGTTCAATCTTCTTCTCTGGGGACATCCATCTATGGTATGAGTGGAGGTCGATTATCAGCTGGTGTCAGACAGCCCTTGTTTGTTCCGGGCGGCCCACACTATTGGGATGGCCTCAGGGACTTTGGAGGTTGCTCCTAATTTGTACGATTCTGGAACATGGAATGGGCAGAATTCCCATGGATTGGAAGGCACAGTCCTAATGTGTGGCTCCAGGGGCACAGCCTGGAGGGTGTGTGGCCCAAGACGTTGAGGACAGAAGTCTGAAAACACAAACTCAGCTTATGTTTGGGGACGTAGGTATGGCAGGCCCGATCGACAAACCATGAGAAGAACTCTTCAGGATATGAAGAAAGTGCGAGTCTGAGGCACTTGCTCAGGCTTTTGTCTCTGGATTTTGTATCAGCGATTGCCGTGGAATATCGGGGAGGCCTCATGGGCCATGGACGAATCTTCCTCTCTGAGGATTTGGCCCGATTCCCAATTTCTTTTCGTCAATCTGTGGGATGGGAGGACTCATTTCAGATTTGTTACCTCAGATGTCCCACCAAAAGAGGAATTCCAAAGCCTAGCCGTGGGGAAGACTGAAGGGACAACCCCATCTATGGTTAAAAATTGGGGCCTAGGGGCATGGCAAGCCCAATATGCTATCTCTTCATCCAGCCACTGAGTGACCTTACTTGAGGACTGGGCTCAGCCTGAGCGTCACATGTGTGTTTGTGACCAATGTGGCCCGCCAGCATGGGCGGGGCCTCATGGGCCACACTGGTTTCAACGACACTGAACGTTGGCAACATGCCAACCACAAAGTTATTTGCCATGGGGGGAAAGAGTTCTGATTTCTGCATCACCTTCAACCCTAGGCAGTGATTGGAGATAAGGTCTAGGTTCTGAAACCTGAAAACCGATGTTGGGAAGAGATGACGACCTAAGGCCATGGAGGCTCGATGTGCTCAGTGTGCGGCCAGCTGTCTGGGAGGGTCCACGGGGTCCAGGCTCAGGCTGTGTCAGAAAGGGCATTAGTGCCCTGGTCAGGCTAAGTATTTGGGGTACAGCCAAGGTCGGTGCAGGTTGATTCTCATTTGGGGTTACTGGGTAGCCCCAGAGGACAATGTTTTTCTTCTGGAGGGCCGGCAGAGTGCTGCATTATAGTTCTGAATTGCCAAACTGGAGGGCTTGTGGGCCAGTAGTCTGACGACAAAAGTCTGAGAACACAAGCTAGGCTTAGGTTTCTGGGTGAGGCCATGGCAGGCACCATCTACAGACCTGAATCGAGATCTCGTGC
Organism: Mustela nivalis; assembly: GCF_964662115.1. Taxonomy (NCBI): domain Eukaryota; kingdom Metazoa; phylum Chordata; class Mammalia; order Carnivora; family Mustelidae; genus Mustela; species Mustela nivalis. Next base: position 3,089 of record NW_028133600.1, read on the forward strand.
ATCTGAAGTCAGGGCGAGGATCAGACGATCGCTCAGGTTGGAGTTTCTGTCCCTGATGGCCCCTTCATGAATGGGGGGGGGCATCACCCAAACATGGGTGTTTTCCCACGATGGGAGTTGTGAGAAGCTCCAAACTGCAGAGAGTCTTCTGCAGGACAATTGAGACCTGTTGTTTGGCTCCAGGCCAATGATTCTGAGCAGGGTTCTAAGGATGGATGGATGGGTAGCCCACCTCGCATTTCAATTGTCTCCTAGCAACAAGACAGGTTAGATCTCCTGGATCTGTGGGGAGCAACCGAGGACACTGAGTTGAAATGGACACCCCTGGGGATGGGTCCTAACGTGCTTTTGTGTTATGGAGACTATGGAATGAAGCGGTGGCACTGGGGCCCTAAAGGGTTCTCCTAAACAGAGGCTTTGACACAGCTCCAACGTGCAAGTTTCCCATGTGTAGATGAGATGTTTTCTGATGGGTGAGTCAAAAAACAGCTATATGCTGCTTTTGAAATCCAGGAATGTGAGGAGAGATGCCTGGAAACCAAAGCAATGGATCTGATTAGTGCCTAGGCGCCTGTTCTTTCCTTCATACCTCTGGGGACATCTGTCTATGGGTCTGAATGCAGGTAGGTGCTCAGTTGGGCTCAGATTACCCCTGTTTTTCCTGGGAAGCCACCACTATTGAGATGGATCAGGGACTTTGGAGGTTTATCCTATTAGAAGGGTTGTGGCCTTTGGAATGGGCACACACAATTCCCTCTGAGAGGACAAGTACAGTCCTCAGGTTTGGATCCAGGGGCCTGAGCCTGTAGGTTGTGTAGGCCAGGGCTGTGTGGAAAGTTGTGTGAAAACACACACCCTCCATGCTAGGGCCCCTGAACCACACATCAGTATTGTTCCTGCCCTCTAAAAGGGAATTCTTCATATTCCATTGGCCACAACCATATAAATCAGGAGAAATCTCCAATGTCCCTGGGACCATCCCAATATTGTAGGCTGCTCGGAACAAACAGGGGTGATCTGACACTAGCTGAGCAACTAGCTCCACACAGACTCGGAGACAGATGTCCCCAGAGAAGAACATTGAACTAGACAGGCCCCTAGGCCCTAATCAGATCCATTGCTTTGGTTTCCAGGCATCTCTTCTCAGAGGCCTGGTTTCCAATACCAGCCTATGGGGTTTCCATAGGCTCCTTCAGAGCAAGTCTTGTCTGCACATTGGAAACTTGCTCGAGGAGCTATGTCAGAACCTCAGAGGCCTGGTTTTCAATACCACCATATGGGGGTTTCCTGAGGCATCAGTCAGAACAAATGTCTTCTCCACATGGGAAACGTGCTCTTTCAATCTGTGTCAAAACCTCCGGCTAGGAAAATCCTTCAGAGCCCCGGTGCCACCACCTCATTCCAAGGTCTCCATGGACACAATCCCACATTAGGACCCATCTGCAGGAGAGTCTTTTTCAACTCAGTGCCCTTGGGTGCTCCCCTAGAGCCAGCAGATCAAACCTATCTTGTCACTAGGAGACAATTGGAATGTGAGGCGGACTGGCTAGGCATCCATCTGTAGAAAACTACTCTGAAGTAATTCCATATGGGACGTCCTGGAGCCATCCAACAGGTCACAGCTGTCCTGCAGAAGGAATCCTTGCGCTTTGGAGCACCTCACAACTCCCATCATGGTAAAAGCTCTGTGGCCTCGTGGTGCACTGTCCCCTTCATGAAAGAGCCATCTTGGACAGAAACTCCAACCTGAGCCAACGTCTAATCCTCGCCCTGACTTCAGATGCACGAAATCTTGATTCAACTCTGCAGAGTGTGCCTGCCGAAACCCCGCCCCGAAGCAAAACCTAGCTATTGTTCTCAGACTTCGTCCTCACACTCCGAGCCCACCAGCCCTCCAGTTAGGGAATTCTGGAGAGACACAATGCAGCACTCTGACTGCCCTCCAGAAGAGAAACGTTGTCCTATGGGGCTAACCAGAAACACCAAATGAGGATCAACCTGCATGCCACTTGACTCTACCCCAATTATACAGTTTCGCTTCGGCGTTAATGCCCTGTCTTGCACAGCCTGAGGTCTGAATTTTCAACCGACACCCAGACAGCTGGCTGTACACTGAGCACATCAGACCCGCCATGGCTTTAGGTCATCATCTCTTTTCAACCTTGGTTTTCAGGCTTCAGAATCTAGACCTTATATATACTCACTACCCAGGGGTGAACGTGATGCAGAAATGAAACTCCTTCTTCCTCAAGGCAAGAAACCTTGTGGTTGGCATGTTTTCCAACGTTCAGTGTAGGAGAATCCAGTGTAGCCCATGAGTCCCCGCCCATGCTTGAGAACCGCAATGGGCACAAACACATTGGGACCCTCAGTGTGAGCCCTGTCCTCAAGTAAAGCCTCTCAGGGTCTGGACCAAGAACCCGCATTGCCATCCCTAGTCCCCCAATATTAATGAGAGGTTGAGAGTTCTAATCACCCCTATTCAGGTCTCTGCTCTGGAACCCCTGAGGAAAAAAAATATTGAAGGGTCTCCTCCATCCCCTGAATGAGCCCCAAAACTTGGGATCTGACCAAATCTTAAAAGAGAAAGAATCATCCATGGCCAAAGAGGCCATCCCGTCATTCCATGGCCACCATTGACACAAAATCTAGAGACAAAAGCCTGGAGATATGCCTCACACTTGCCCTTTGTTCATAGCCTGATAAATTCTTCTCGCGGTCTATAGATCAGGCATGTCATACCTACGTCCCCAAATCTAAGCTGAGTTTGGGTTTTCAGGTTTCTGTCCCCACTGTCCTGGCCCACACACCCTCCAGGCTGGGGCCCCTGGAGCCATGCCTCAGGACTGTGCCTGCCTTCTCCAAGCAAATTCTGCCCATTCCATTGGCCACAACCCTAAAGATTAGGAGAACACTCCAACGTCCCTGAGGCCATCCCAATAGTGTTGGCCACTCAGGGAAAATAGGGTGATCTGTCCCAAGATGAGCAACTACCTCAACTCAGATCCATAGACAGATAACCCCAGAGAAGAAGATTGAACCGGACAGGCACCTAGGCCCTAATCAGATCCATTGCTTTTGATTCCAGGCATCTCTCCTCAGAGGCCTGGTTTCCAATACCAGCATATGTGTTCTTCAAGAGGTACCAGTCTGAACAAATCTCATTTCCACATGGGAAACATGCATTTTGGAGCTGTGTCACAACCTCCAGTTAAGGGAAACCTTCAGGTCCCAGCAGCCAACACCCCATTCCAAGGTCTCCATGGACACAAACCCGCATGTTGACCCATCCGCAGGCGAGTCCATTTCAACACATCCCCTTTGGTTGCTCCCCAAAAGAAGCAGATCGAACCTGCCTTGTCACTAGGAGACAATAGGAATGTGAGGCGGGCACTCCAGGAATCCATCCTTAGAACCCTGCACTGCCGTGGTTCCGCATGGGACGTCCTGGAGCAATCTGACCGGTCTCGACTGTCCCGTAGAAGGAATCCTTGCCGATTGGAGCAACTTACAATGCCAATCGTGGGAAAGTCTCCATAGCCCCATGATGCCCCCCACCATCATGAAGGGGCCATCCTGAACAGAAACTTCAACCTGAGCCTACGTCTGATACTCGCCCTGACTTCAGATGCATGAGATTTAGATTTAGCTCTACAGAGTGCCTGCCATGATCTTGACCCAAAACCTAAGCCTAGCTTGTGTTCTCTCACTTCCTTCCTCACAATTCTGGCCCACAAACCCTCCAGTGTGAGAATTCCGTCGCCACAATGCAGTACTCTTCCTTCCCTCCAGAAGAAAAACGTTGCCCCTGGGGCTACCCAGAAACGCCAAATGAGGATCAACCTGCATGCCACTCAACTTTACTCCAATTATACAGTCTAAGCTTGGCACTAATGCCCTGTCTGACACAGCCTGAGCCTGGACCTCCTGGATGACACCCAGAAAGGTGGTGTCACACCTAAGGACTGTGTCAGTGCTCTCCAAGGGAACTCTGCCCGTTTCATTTGCCACAACCTTACAGATTAGGAGAAACCTCCAATTCCCAAGACCAGCCCAATAGTGTTGGCCTCCCCCAACAAACATGGGTGATCTGACACAAGCTGAGCAGTGACCTCCATTCTGAATCTTAGACAGAGACCCTCAGAGGAGAATATTGAAAAGGACAGGCCCCTAGACCGTAATCACATCCATTGCTTTGGATTCCAGGCATTGTTCCCCAGATGCTTGGTTTCCAATACCAGGTTGTGGGGGTTTCAGAACAAATCTCGTCTCTACATGGGAAACTTGCTCTTTGGAGCTGCATCAAAACCTCAGGTTAGGAGAATTCTTCAGGGCAACAGAGCCACTGCCCCATTCCAAGGGATCCATGGACACAAATCCACATCATGACTGATCCTCATGAGAGTCCATTTCAATTCAGCCCCCTCGGTTGTTCCCCCAGTGACAGCAGATCGAATCCTCCTTTTCACTAGGACACAACTGGAATGCAAGTTGGACTGCCCAGGCATCCATCATTAGAACTGTGCTTTGGAGCATTTCTTATGGGACGTCCTTGATCCATCCAAAAGGTCGTGACTGTCCCGCTGACGGAATCCTTGTGGTTTGGAGCATCACACACTCACAAAGTTGGAAATCTTCCATGGTTTCCTGATGCCCCCCCACCTTCATGAAGGGGACATCATGTACAGAAACTCCAACCTAAGCCAACATCTGATCCTCGCCCTGACTTCAGATGCACGAGATCTCATTTCAGGTCTGTAGAGTGTGCCTGCCATGTCACCGCTGCGAATTCTAAGCTGAACTTGTGTTCTCAGACTTCTGTCCAAAAACACCTGGCCCACAAGCCCTGAAGTTGGCAATTCTGGAGCCAGAATGCAGCACTCTGCCTGCCCTCCAGAAGAAAATCTTTGCCCTATGGGGCCAACCAGAAACCCCAAATGAGGACCAACCTTCACATCACTCGACTGTACCCCAATTATACAGTCTAGCCTGGGGACTAATGCCCTGCCTGACACAGCCTGAGCCCAGACCTCATGATGGACACAGACATCTGGCCGCACACTAAGTGCAACGGACCCACCATGGCCTTAGGTCGTCATCTCTTACCAACCTCGGTTTTCAGGCTTCAGAATCTAGACCTTATCTCTACTCACTGCCATGCCGTGTACGTGATGCAGAAATCAGAACTCCTCCTTCCCCATGACCAGAAACCCTGTGGTTGGCATGTTGTCCAACGTGCAGTGTAGGAGAAACCAGCATGGCCCATGAGGCCTCAGACATGCTTGAGGGCTGCGATGGGCACAAACACACATTAGGACCCTAAGCATGAACCCTGGCCTCAAGTAAAGCCTCTCCAGGGCTGGACCAAGAGCCCACATATGGAGATTACCATGCCCCTACTCCCCAAACCTTAACCAGTGCTTGAGAAGTCTAGTCACCCCTACTCAGATCTCTTCTCTAGAATCCCTCCTTGGTGGGACACATGAGGTTAAAAAAAAAATAGAGAAAGGACTCCTACAGTCCAAAGAATGACCGCAAACACTTGGAATTGGGCCAAATTCACAGAGAGAAATACTCGTCCATGGCTGATGAGGCCATCCTGACATTCCACGGCCACCATTGACACAAAATTCGGAGACAAAAGCCTGAAAAAGCGCCACACACTCGCCCTTTGTTCAAAGCCTGAAAAATTCTCACGGTCTGTAGATCGGGCCTGCCATACCTATGTCCCCAAACCTAAGCCAAGTTTGTGTTTTCAGACTTCTGTCTCCATTGTCCTGGCCCACACACCCTCAAGGCTTGGCCCCATGGAGCCACACCTCAGGACTGTGCCTGCCCTCTCCATGGGAATTCTGCTCATTCCTTTGGCACAACCTGACAGATTAGGAGAAACATCCGAAGTCCCCGAGGCCACCCCAATATTGTAGGATGTCCGGGACAAACAGGGACCATCTGCCACAAGCTGAGCCACTACCTCCAATCAGACCTGTAGATAGATATCCATAGAAAAGAAGATTGAAGAGGACAGGCACCTAGGCCCTAAACGAATTCATTGCTTTTGTTTTCATGTATCTCTCCTCAGAGGCCTGGATTCCAATACCAGCACATGGGGGTTTCTGGAGCTACCAATCGGAACAAATCGCATGCCACATGGGAATCATGCTATATGGAACTGTGTCAAAACCTCCAGTTAGGAGAAAATTTCACGTCACTGGAGCCACCGCCCCATTCCAATGTCTCAATGGACACAATCCCACATTATGACCCATCCTCAGGAGAGTCCATTTCAACACAAACCTGGCGGTTGCTCACCCAGTACCAGCAGATCAAACCTGCTTTGTCACTAGGAGACAATTGGAATGCGAGTTCGTTGCCCAGGTATCCATGTTAGAACTCTGCTCTGGAGAAATTCCTAATGGGGTGTCCTTGATCCATTCAACAGGTCTCAACTGTCCTGCAGAAGGAATCCTTGTGGTTTGCAGCATCACACACTCGCACCGTGGGAAAACCTCCATGGCCTCGTGATGCCTCCACCTTCAGGTAGAGGACATCATGGACAGAAACTCCCGTCTGATCCTCGCCCTGACCTCAGATGCATGAGATCTCAATTCAGCTCTGTAGAGTGTGCCTGCCTTGCCCTCGCCCCAAAACCTAAGCCAGCTCGCGTTCTCAGACTTCCATCCTCACAGTCCTGGCCCACAAGCCTTCCACTTTGGGAATTCTGGAGACAAAATGCAGCACTCTGCCTGCCCTTCAGAAGAGAGACTTTGCCCTAGGGGTCTACCCAGAAACATCAAATGAGGATCAACCTGCAATTCTCTAGACTGTACCCCAATTATACAGTCTAGCCTGGGCACTAATGCCCTGTCTGACACAGCCTGACCCCAGACCTCGTGACTGACACCCAGACACCTGGCCTCACACTGAACACATCGAACATGCCATGGCCTTAGGTCATCATCTCTTCCCAACCTTGGTCTTCAGGCTTCAGAACCTAGACATTATCTCCACTCACAACTAAGTGATGTACGTGATGCAGAAATCAGAACTTCACCTTCCCCATGACCAGAAACCTTGTGGTTGGCATGTTGTCCAACGTTCAGTATATGAGAACCCAGCATGGCCAATGAGGCCTCAGACATGCTTGAGGGCTGTGATGGGCACAAACACACATTAGGACCCTAAGCATGAACCCTGGCCTCAAGTAAAGCCTCTCCGGGGCTGGACCAAGAGCCTGCATATGGGACTTGCCATGCCCCTACTCCCCCAATCCTAGCCAGAGCTTGAGAAGTCTAGTCAACCTTATTCAGAGCTCTTTTCTGGAATCCCTATTTGGTGGGACACATAAGGTAAAAAAAACAAAAAACAAAACAAAAAAAAAAAAAAAAACCCAAGATAAAGAAAAAAAAAAAAAGTAAGGACTCCTACCATCCAACGAATGACCCCAAACACTTGGAATCTGGCCAAATCCACAGAGAGAAATACTCGTCCATGGTCGATGAGGCCAGCCTGACATTCCACGGCCACCATTGACACAAAATCCGGAGACAAAAACCTGAAAAAGCGCCACACACTTGCCCTTTGTTCAGAGCCCCCAAAATTCTCAAGGTCTGTAGATCGGGCCTGCCATACCTATGTCCCCAAACCTAAGCCGAGTTTGTGTTTTCAGACTTCTGTCTCCATTGTCCTCACCCACACATTCTAAAGGCTGGGCCCCATGGAGCCACACCTCAGGACTGTGCCTGCCCTCTCCAAGGGAATTCTGCTCATTCATTTGGCACAACCTGACAGATTAGGAGAATCATCCAAAATCTCTGAGGCCATCCCAATAGTGTAGGATGTCCTGGACATACAGGGACCCTCTGGCACAAGCTGAGCCACTACCTCCAATCAGAACCTTAGACAGATATCCATAGAAAAGAATATTGAACAAGACAGGCACCTAGGCCCTAATTGGATCCATTGCTTTTGTTTTCAGGCATCTCTCCTCAGAGGCCTGGATTCCAATACCAGCATAAGGGGGTTTCCAGAGCTACCTATCAGAAAAAATCTCGTCTCCACATGGGAATCTTGCTCTATGGAGCTGTGTCATAACCTCCAGTTAGGAGAAAACTTCAGGTCACTGGAGCCACTGCCCCATTTGAATATCTCCATGGACACAATCCCAAATTATGACCCATCCTCAGGAGAGTCCATTTCAACTAAACCCCCTCGGTTGCTACTCCAGAGCCAGGAGATTGAACCTGCCTTGTCGCTAGGAGACAATTGAAATGCGAGTTGGGCTCCTCAGGCATCCATCCTTAGAACCCTGCTCTTGCGTCGTTCCTTATGGGACATCCTTGAGCCATCCAACAGGTCTCGACTGTCCCACAGGAGTCCTTGTGCATGGACCACCTAACAACTCATATCATGGAAAGCTTCCAAGGTCACATGATGCCCCCAATCTTCATGAAGGCAGATCATGGAAAGAAACTCCAACCTGAGCCAACAGCTGATCTCGCCTTGACTTCAGATGCACGAGATCTTGATTCAGCTCTTCAGAGTGTACCTGCTGTGCCCTCACCCCAAAACCTAAGCGTAGCTAGTGTTCTCCGACTTCCGTCCTCACTCTCCTGGACCACACGCCCTCTATTTTGGGATTTCCGATGACACAGTGCTGCACTCTGCCTGCCCTCTAGAAGAAAAATATTGCCCTATGGGTCTACCCAGAAACCTCAAATGAGGATAAACCTGCACGTCACTCAACTGTACACCAATTATATAGTCTAGCCTGTGCACTAATGCCCTGTCTGACAGAACCTGAGGCCTGAATTCCCAACCGACACCCAGACAGCTTGCAGTACACTGAGAACATCTGAACCGCCATGGCCTTAGGTCGCCATCTCTTTCCAACTTCGGTTTTCAGGCTACAGAATCCTAGACCTTATCTCTACTCACTTCCCATGGGTGAACGTGATGCAGAAATCAGAACTCCTCCTTCCCTCTCGCCAGAATCTTGTGGTTGGCATCTTGTCCAACGTTCAGTGTAGGACCCCTGTAGGGCCTACAGGGGTAGTAGTAGGGCCCCTGAGGGTAGTGTAGGGTCCCTGAGGCCCTGCCTATGCTTAAGAGCTGCGGTGGGCTCAAACACACATTGGGACCCTCAGTTTGAGCCCTGTCCTCAAGTAAAGCCTCTCAGTGGCTGGACCATGAGCCCGCATATGGAGCCTGCCATGCCCCAAGTCACCCAATCTTAACCAGAGGTAGAGACATCTAGTCACCCCTACTCAGGGCTCTGCTCTGGAATCCCTCTTTGGTGGGACATTTGAGGTAAATAAACACAGAAAGGACTCCTCCCACTCACAGAAAGACCCCAATCACTTGGGATTGGGCCATCCCAAGTGATTGGGGTCCAGAGAGAAAGACTCGTCCATGGCCCATGAGGCCAGCCCGACATTCCACGGCCACTATTGACACAAAATCCAGAGACATAAGCTTCAGCAAGCGTTCACACTCACCCTTAGGTTATAGCCCAAAAAATTCTCCTCATAGTCTGTAGATTGGGCCTGCCATACCTACGTCCCCAAACCTAAGCCGAGTTTGTGTTTTCAGACTTCTATCCTGACATCCCTGTCCCACACACCCTCCAGACTGAGGACCCTGGAGCCACACCTCAGGACTGTGCCTGCCCTCTCCAAGGAAATTCTTCCCATTCCATTGGCCACAACCCTACAGATAAGGAGAAACCTCCAAAGTCCCAGAGGCCATTCCAATAGTGTAGGCCACCCAGGACAAAGAGGGGCGATCTCTCACAAGCTGAGCAACGACGTCAACTCACCCGTAGACAGATAACCCAAGAGAAGAAGATTAAACTGGACTGGCCCCTAGAATGTAATTGGTTCCATTGCTTTTTTTTCTAAGCATCTCTCCTCAGAGGCCTGTTTTCCAATACCAGCATATGGGGGATTCCAGAGATACCAATCAGAACAAATCTTGTCTTCACATGGGAAACTTATCCTTTGGAGCTCTGTAAAAGCCTCCAGTTAGGAGAAACCTTCAGGTAGCTGGAGCAACCGCCTTATTCCAAGGTCTCCATGGACACATACCCGCATTATGACCATTCGGCAGGAGAGTACATTTCAACTCAGCCCCGTCGATTACTCCCCCAGAGGCAGAATATCAAACCTGCCTTGTCGCTAGGAGACAACTGGAATGCAAAGCAGACTCTCTAGGCATCCATCCATGGAATCCTGTTCTGGCGCCGTTCCATATGGGATGTCCTGGAGCCTTCCAAAAGGTCTTGACTGTCCCACAGAAGGAATCCTTGCAGATTGGAGCATCTCACAACTCCTATCGTGGGAAAACCTACATGGCCTCATGAGATGCTCCCCTTTATAAAGGGGCCATCATGGACAGAAACTCCAACCTGAGCCAACTTCTGATGCATTGCTTTGGTTTCTAGGTATCTCTCCTCAGAGGCCTGGTTTCCAATATCAGAATATGGGGGTTTCCTAAGGAAACAATCAGAACAGATCTCATCTCCACATGGGAAACTTGCTCTTTGGAGCTGTGTCAATACCTCAGGTTAGGAGGATCCTTCAGGGCGCTGGCACCATGGCCCAATCCCAAGGTCTCCAAGGACACAAACTTACATTATGATCCATTCTCAGGAGAGTCCATTTAAAATCAGCCCCCTCGGCTGCTCACCCAGAGCCAGCAGATCAAACCTTCCTTGTCACTAGGAGACAGTTAGAATGGGAGGCGGGCTTCCCAGGCATCCATCCTTAGAACCCTGCTCTGGAGAACGTCTTTATGGGACGTCTTGAATCCAACCAACCTGTCTTGACTGTCTCGCAGAATGAATCCTTGTGGTTTGAAGCATCACACAATAACACTGTGAGAAAACCTCCATGTCCTCATGATGCCCCACACCTTCATAAATGGGCCATCACGGACAGAAACTCCATCCTAAGCCAAAGTCTGAGCCTCGCCCTGAATTCAGAAGCATGAGATCTCGATTCAGCACTTGAGAGTGTGCCTGCTGGGCCCTCACCCTGAAACCTAAGACTAACTTGTGTTCCCAGACTTCCGTCCTCAGAATCCTGGCCACACCCCTCCAGTTTGGAAATTCTGGAGACACAATGCTGCACACTGCCTGGCCTCCAGAAGAAAAATGTTTCCCTATAGGGCTAACCAGAAACGCCAAATGAGTAACAACCTGCATGCCACTCGACCATACCCCAATTATACAGTCTAGCCTGTGCACTAAAGCCCTGTCTGACACAGCCTGAGGGCAGACCTCCAGTCCAACACCCAGACAGTTGGCCGTACACTGAGCATATCAAACCCACAATGGCTTTAGGCCATCATCTCTACCCTACCTCAATTTTCACCTTCAGAACCTAGACCTTATCTCCACTCACTGCTCAGGAGTGAACGTGATGCAAGAATCAGAACTTATCCTTCGCCTTGGCAAGAAACCTAGTGGTTGGCATGTTGTCCAATGTTCATTGTAGGAGAAAGCAGCATGGACTATGAGGCCCCACCTATCCCTGAGGGCCACAATGTGCACAAACACACATTGTGACCCTCAGCGTGAGCCCTATCCTCATGTAAAGCCTCTTAGTGACTGGAACAACAGCCCCCATATGGGGCTTGCCAAGCCCCTAGTCCCCCAATCTCAACCAGAGTTCGAGATGTCTAGTCACCCCTACTCAGGGCTCTACTCTGGAATCCCTCTTTGGTGGAACACCTGAGGTAAAAAAAAAAAAAATACAGAAAGGACTCTTCCCATCCACAGAATGATCCCAACCAGTTGGGATCAGGCCAAATCACCAGAGAAAGAATTGTCCATGGCCCTTTAGGACACCCCGACATTCCACGGCCACCATTGACACAAAATCCAGAGACAAAAGCCTGAGCAAGCGCCACATACTCGCCCTTTGTTCATAGCCCGGAAAATTCTCACGGTCTGTAGATCGAGCCTTCATACATACATCCCCAAACCTAAGCTGAGTTTGTGTTTTCAGACTTCTGTCCCCACAGTCCTGGCCCACACAACATCCAAGCTGGGGCCCCTGGAGCCACACCTCAGGACTGTGGCTTCCCTCTCCAGGGGAATTCTGCCATTTCCATTGGCCACAACCCTATAGATTAGGAGAATCCTCCAAACTCCCCCAGGCCATCTGAATTGTGTTGGCTGCCCAGGACAAACAGGGATGATCTTTCACAAGTTAGGAAACCAATTCCACTCAGACCCAGAGACAGATATCCCCATAAAATAAGATTGAACTGGAAGGGCACTTAGGCCCTAATCAGAATCATTGCTTTTGATTCCAGTCATCTCTCCTCAGAGGCCTGGTTTCCAATACCAGCATATGGGAGATTCCTTAGGCACTCATCAAAACAATTCTCTACTCTACATAGGAAACATACTCGTTAGAGCTCCTTCAAAACCTCCGGTTATGAACATCCCTCAAGGCCCCGGATCAAGCACCCCATTCCAAGGTCTACATGGACACAAATGCACATTATGACCAATCCTCAACTCACCCATTTCAACACACCCGCCTCGGTAGCTCCCCTAGATCCAGCAGATCGAACTTGCCTTGGCTCTATGAGACACCTGGAATGGGAGGCAGGCTGCCCAGGCATCCATCCTTAGAACCCTGCTCTGGATAACTTCCTTATGGGATGTCCTGGAGCCATCCAACAGGTCTCGACGGTCCCACAGAAGAAATCATTGTGGTTTGGAGCATCTCACAATTCCCATCTTCGGAAAACCTCCATGTCCTCGTGACACCCTCCCCTTCATGAAGGGGCCGTCATGGACAGAAACTCCGACCTAAGCCAACGTCTGATCCTAGCTCTGTCTTCAGTTATACGGGATCTCGAATCATCTCTGCAGAGGGTGCCTGCCTTCCCTTCACCTTGAAATCTAAGTCTGGCTTGTGTTCTCAGAATTTTTTCCTCACACTCCTGGCCCACAAGCCTTCCATTTTGGGAATGCTGGAACCACTATGTGGCACTGTGTCTTCCCTCCAGAAGAAAAACGTTGACCTCTGGGGCTACCCAGTAACCACAAATGAGTACATCCTGCACGAAACTCGACTGCACCCCAATGATACAGTCTAGCCTGGGCACTTATTCCCTGTCTGCCACAGCCTGAGCCTGCACCTCCCAACCCACACTCAACAGCTGGCCGAACACTGAGCACATCGGACACACCATGGCCTTAGGGCTTCATCTCTTCCCAACCTCAGTTTTCAGGCTTCAGAACCTAGACCTTAAATCCAATCACAGTCCAGGAGTGAAAGTGTTGAAGAAATTAGAACTCCATCTTCCCCATGGCCAGAAAACTTGTGGTTCCCATACTGTGCAACGTTCAGTGTAGGAGGCACCAGCATGGTACTTTAGGCCACGCCCTGACTTGAAAGGATCCTTGGGCACAAAACCACATTGTGAAACTCAGTGTGAGACCTATCCTCAAGGAAGGCCTCTCAGTGTCTGGACCAAGAGCCCACATATGGGGCTTGCCATGTTCTTAGGTCCCAATGTTAACCAGAGGTATGGTTGTCCAGTTGCCCCCACCCACGACTCTACTCTGGAATCCCTCTTTTGGTGGTCCACCTGAGGTAAAAAAACAAACAAAAAAAAAAAAAAACAAAAAAAAAGTAAACAAAAAAAACAGAACGGCCTCCTCCATTCCCACAGAATGACCCCAAACTTTTAGGATCGGGTCAAATTCCCAGAAAGGGAGCCTCATCGATGGCCCATGAGGACACCCCGACATTCCATGGCAATCGGTGACACATTTCCAGAAAAAAAAAAAAAAAAGCATGAGCAAGCACCTCACATTCGCCCTTTGTTCATATCCCGAAGAGGTCTCCTCACGGTCTATAGATCGGGCCGGCCATACATACATCCCCCAACCTAAGTGGAGTTTGTGTTTTCAGACTTTTGTCCAAATAGCCCTGGACCACACACGTTCCACACTTGGGTCCCTGGAGCCACACCTCAGGACTGTGCTTCCCTTTCAAGGGAATTCTTCCCATTCCATTGGCCACAACCTTGCAAATTAGGAAAAACCTCCAAAATCACTGAGGCCATCCAATTGTGTAGGCCGCCCAGGACAAACAGGGGTGATCTCAAACCAGCTGAGCAACTACCTCCACTCAGACAACAGTAGTCCCAAGAGAAGAATATTGAACCGGACAGGCCCCTAGGCCCTAATCAGATCCATTGCTTTGGTTTCCAGGCATCTGTCCTCAGAGGCCTCGTTTCCAATACCAGCATATGGTGGTTTCCTGAGGCACCAATAAGAACAAATCTCGTCTCCCCATGGAAAACTTGCTCATTGGAGCTTTGTCATAACCTCTGGTTAGGAGAATCCTTCAGGGCCCTGGTGCCACTGCCCCATACCAAGGTCTCCATGGACTCAAACCAACATTAAGACCATCCTCAGGAAAGTCCATTTCAACTCAGCCCCCTCTGTTGCTACCCCAAGCCAGCAGATCAAACGTTTCTTGTTGCTAGGAGACAATTGGAATGTGAGGCTGGCTGCTCAGGCATCCATACTTAGAACCCTGTTCTGGAAAAATACCTTATAAGACGTCCTGGAGCCATCAAACAAATCTTAATTGTCCCACAGAAGGAATCCTTGTGGTTTGGAGCATCTCACAACTCCAATAGTGGGAAAACCCCCATGGCCTCATAATGCCCCCCCTTCCTGAAGGGGCCAACATGGACAGAAACTCAAACCTGAGCCAAAGTCTGAAACTCGACCTGACTTCAGACGCATGAGATCTCAATTCAGCTCTGCAGAGTGTGCCTGCCATATCCTTGCCCCGAAACCTAAGCCTAGCTTGTGTTCTCAGACTTCCGTCCTCACTCTCCTGGCCCACAAGCCCTCCAGTTTGGGAATTCCGAAGCCACAATGCAGCACTCTGCCTGCCCTCCAGAAGATAAACTTTGCCCTATGCTGCTAATAAGAAACCCCAAATGATTTTCTAATGCATGCCACTCGATTGTAAAGCAATTATACAGCCCACCCTGTATACTAATGCCCTGTCTGGCACAGCCTGAGACAAGACATCCCAAACGACACCCAGAAAGCTGGCCCCAACCTGGACACATAGGACCCGCTATGGCTGTAGGTCGTCATCTCTTCCCAACCTCGGTTTACAGGCTTCAGAACCTAGACCTTATCTCCAATCACTGCCCAGGGGTGAACGTGATGCAGAAATTAGAATTCCTCTTTCCCCATGGCCAGAAACCTTGTGGTTGGCATGTTGTCCAACGTTCAATGTGGGAAAACCTGCATTGTCCGAAAGGCCACGCCAGTGCTTGAAGGCCGCCTAGGGCACAGACATTCATTGTGACCTGCAGCGTGAGTCCCGTATTAAAGTAACGCCTCTCAGTGGCTGGACCAAGATCCTGCATATGGGGCTTGTCATATCCATAGGCCCCCAGGCTTAACCAGAGGGCGAGTATTCCAGTTGTCAGTACCCACTGCTATGCTCTTGAATCCCTCTACTGGGGGGACACATGAAGCAGAAAACAGGACACTTCCCTTCCCACAGAATGACCCCAAACTCTTGGGGGCTGGACAAACTACCAGAGAGGGAGACTTCTACAACCCATGAGGCAACTCCTACATTAAACGGCCATTGTGGACAAAACATCCAGAGACAAAAGCCTGAGCGACTGCCTTCCTCTCACCCTTCCTTCATATCCAGAGGAGCTCCCCTCATGGACTGTAAATCAGGCCTGCCGTAACCTCGGCCCCAAACCTGAGCTGAGTTAGGGTTTTTGGAAGTCTGTCTTCACAGCCATGGCCCACACAGCCTCCAGGCTGGGGTCTCTGCAGCCACACCACAGAACTGTGCCTGCTCTCTCCTAAGAAAATGCCCATTCCATTGGCCACAACTCTACAAAATAGTAGAAACCTCAAGGTCCCCATGGACATCCCACTACCGCAAGCCGCACTGGACAAATAGGGGCATTATGACACAAGCTGAGCAACTACTACCTCCATGCAGACACACAGACAGATATCCGCAGAGACAGAAGATTGAACCAGACAGGCCCCTAGGCCCTATTATGAACTCTTGCTTTGGTGTCCAGGTATCACTCCTCAGAGGCCTGGGTTCGAAGACCAGCATACGGGGCTTTCCTGAGGCACCAGACTGAAGACCTCTCATCTCCACATGGGAAGCTTCCTTGTTGGAGTTGTGTCAAGCCCTTCGGGTTGGAGAATCCTGCAGAGTCCCTTAGCTACTGCCACATTCCAAGGTCTCCATGGCCACCAACCCACATTATGACTCATCCTCGGCAGAGTCCATTTAAACTCAGGCTTCTGGGTAGCTCACCCAAGAGCCCGCAGATTGAGCATGCCTTGTCTCGACCAGGCAATGGGAAGATGAGTTGCCGTTTCTCGGCATCCATGCTTAGGCCCCTGCTCTCGAGTCTCTCTGTATGGGGCATCCTGGAACCATCCAATAGTACTCGACTGTCCTGAACAAGGAAACTTTGAAGTTTGGAGCAGCTCACAACTCCCAGAGTAGGGAAACCTCCCTGGACTCATGACGCCCCCACCCCCTTCAGGAAGGGGCCGTCATGGACACAAACTCCAGCTTGAGGCAACATCTGATAATCGCCCTGACCAGACCTGCAGGAGATCTTGATTCAGCCTTTGCAGAGTGGGCCTGCCATGCTCTTTGCCCCAAAACTCGTGCTAGCTTGTGTTTTCAGACTTCCTTCCTCACAATCCTGGCCACACCCCTCCAGTTTGGCAATTCTGGAGACACAATGCAGCACTCTGCCTGCCCTCCAGAAGAAAAATGTTGCCCTATAGGGCTAACCGGAAACGCCAAATGAGTAACAACCTGCATGCCACTCGACCATACCCCAATTATACCGTCTAGCCTGTGCACTAAAGCCCTGTCTGACACAGCCTGAGGGCAGACCTCCAGTCCAACACCCAGACAGCTGGCCGTACACAGAGCATATCACACCCACAATGGCTTTAGGCCATCATCTATACCCAACCTCAGTTTTCACCTTCAGAACCTAGACCTTATCTCCACTCACTGCTCAGGAGTGAACGTGATGCAAGAACAGAACTTCTCCTTCGCCTTGGCAAGAAACCTAGTGGTTGGCATGTTGTCCAATGTTCATTGTAGGAGAAAGCAGCATGGACAATGAGGCCCCACCTATCCCTGAGGGCCACAATGTGCACAAATACACATTGTGACCCTCAGCGTGAGCCCTATCCTCATGTAAAGCCTCTTAGTGACTGGAACAACAGCCCCCATATGGGGCTTGCCAAGCCCCTAGTCCCCCAATCTCAACCAGAGTTCGAGATGTCTAGTCACCCCTACTCAGGGCTCTACTCGAGAATCCGTCTTTGGTGGGACACTTGAGGTAAAAAAAAAAAATACAGAAAGGACTCTTCCCATCCACAGAATGATCCCAACAACTTGGGATCAGGCCAAATCACCAGAGAAAGAATTGTCCATGGCCCTTGAGGACACGCCGACATTCCACGGCCACCATTGACACAAAATCCAGAGACAAAACCCTGAGCAAGCGCCACGTACTCGCCCTTTGTTCATAGCCCGGAAAATTCTCAAGGTCTGTAGATCGAGCCTTCATACATACATCCCCAAACCTAAGCTGAGTTTGTGTTTTCAGACTTCTGTCCCCACAGGCCTGGACCACACACGCTCCACACTTGGGTCCCTGGAGCCACACCTCAGGACTGTGCTTCCCTTTCAAGGGAATTCTTCCCATTCCACTGGCCACAACCTTGCAAATTAGGAAAAACCTCCAAAGACACCGAGGCCATCCCAATAGTGTAGGCCGCCCAGGACAAACAGGGGTGATCTCAAACCAGCTGAGCAACTACCTCCACTCAGACAACAGATGTCCCCAGAGAAGAATATTGAACCGGACAGGCCCCTAGGCCCTAATCAGATCCATTGCTTTGGTTTCCAGGCATCTGTCTTCAGAGGCCTCGTTTCCAATACCAGC
Source organism: Mustela nivalis (assembly GCF_964662115.1). Taxonomy (NCBI): domain Eukaryota; kingdom Metazoa; phylum Chordata; class Mammalia; order Carnivora; family Mustelidae; genus Mustela; species Mustela nivalis. The sequence continues at coordinate 21,101 of NW_028133600.1, forward strand.
ATATGGTGGTTTCCTCAGGCACCAATAAGAACAAATCTCGTCTCCCCATGGAAAACTTGCTCATTGGAGCTTTGTCATAACCTCTGGTTAGGAGAATCCTTCAGGGCCCTGGTGCCACTGCCCCATACCAAGGTCTCCATGGACTCAAACCAACATTAAGACCATCCTCAGGAAAGTCCATTTCAACTCAGCCCCCTCTGTTGCTACCCCAAGCCAGCAGATCAAACGTTTCTTGTTGCTAGGAGACAATTGGAATGTGTGGCTGGCTTCCCAGGCATCCATACTTAGAACCCTGTTCTGGAAAAATACCTTATAAGACGTCCTGGAGCCATCCAACAAATCTTAATTGTCCCACAGAAGGAATCCTTGCGGTTCGGAGCATCTCACAACTCCAATAGTGGGAAAACCCGCATGGCCTCCTAATGCCCCCCCTTCCTGAAGGGGCCAACATGGACAGAAACTCAAACCTGAGCCAAAGTCTGAACCTCGACCTGACTTCAGACGCATGAGATCTCAATTCAGCTCTGCAGAGTGTGCCTGCCATGTCCTTGCCCCGAAACCTAAGCCTAGCTTGTGTTCTCAGACTTCCGTCCTCACTCTCCTGGCCCACAAGCCCTCCAGTTTGGGAATTCCGAAGCCACAATGCAGCACTAGCCTGCCCTCCAGAAGAAAAACTTTGCCCTATGCTGCTAATAAGAAACCCCAAATGATTTTCTAATGCATGCCACTCGATTGTAAAGCAATTATACAGCCCACCCTGTATACTAATGCCCTGTCTGGCACAGCCTGAGACAAGACATCCCAAACGACACCCAGACAGCTGGCCCCAACCTGGACACATAGGACCCGCTATGGCTGTAGGTCGTCATCTCTTCCCAACCTCGGTTTTCAGGCTTCAGAACCTAGACCTTATCTCCAATCACTGCCCAGGGGTGAACGTGATGCAGAAATTAGAATTCCTCCTTCCCCATGGCCAGAAACCTTGTGGTTGGCATGTTGTCCAATGTTCAATGTGGGAAAACCTGCATTGTCCGAAAGGCCACGCCAGTGCTTGAGGGCCGCCTAGGGCACAGACATGCATTGTGACCTGCAGCGTGAGTCCCGTATTAAAGTAACGCCTCTCAGTGGCTGGACCAAGATCCTGCATATGGGGCTTGTCATATCCATAGGCCCCCAGGCTTAACCAGAGGGCGAGTATTCCAGTTGTCAGTACCCACTGCTATGCTCTTGAATCCCTCTACTGGGGGGACACATGAAGCAGAAAACAGGACACTTCCCTTCCCACAGAATGACCCCAAACTCTTGGGGGCTGGACAAACTACCAGAGAGGGAGACTTCTACGACCCATGAGGCAACTCCTACATTAAACGGCCATTGTGGACATTCTGTCCCCACAGTCCTGGCCCACACACCATCCAAGCTGGGGCCCCTGGAGCCACACCTCAGGACTGTGACTTCCCTCTCCAGGGGAATTCTGCCATTTCCATTGGCCACAACCCTATAGATTAGGAGAATCCTCCAAACTCCCCCAGGCCATCCGAATTGTGTTGGCTGCTCAAGACACACAGGGATGATCTTTCACAAGTTAGGAAACCACCTCCACTCAGACCCAGAGACAGATATCCCCATAGAATAAGATTGAACTGGACGGGCACTGAGGCCCTAATCAGATCCATTGATTTTGATTCCAGTCATCTCTCCTCAGAGGCCTGGTTTCCAATACCAGCATATGGGAGATTCCTTAGGCACTCATCAAAACAATTCTCTTCTCTACATAGGAAATATACTCTTTAGAGCTCCATCAAAACCTCCGGTTATGAACATCCCTCAAGGCCCCGGATCAAGCACCCCATTCCAAGGTCTACATGGACACAAATGCACATTATGACCCATCCTCAACTCACCCATTTCAAAACACCCGCCTCGGTTGCTCCCCTAGATCCAGGAGATCAAACTTGCCTTGGCTCTATGAGACACCTGGAATGGGAGGCAGGCTGCCCAGGCATCCATCCTTAGAACCCTGCTCTGGATAACTTCCATATGGGATGTCCTGGAGCCATCCAACATGTCTCGACTGTACCACAGAAGGAATCATTGTGGTTTGGAGCATCTCACAATTCCCATAGTGGGAAAACCTCCATGTCCTCGTGACACCCTCCCCTTCATGAATGGGCCGTCATGGACAGAAACTCCGACCTAAGAAAACATCTTATCCTAGCTCTGTCTTCAGGTATACGGGATCTCGAATCATCTCTGCAGAGGGTGCCTGCCTTCCACTCACCCCGAAATCTAAGTCTGGCTTGTGTTCTCAGAACTTTTTCCTCACACTCCTGGCCCACAAGCCTTCCAATTTGGGAATTTTGGAGTCACTATGTGGCACTGTGTCTTCCCTCCAGAAGAAAAACGTTGCCCTCTGGGGCTACACAGTAACCACAAATGAGTACCATCCTGCACGAAACTCGACTGCACCCCAATGATGCAGTCTAGCCTGGGCACTAATTCCCTGTCTGCCACAGCCTGAGCCTGCACCTCCCAACCCACACTCAACAGCTGGCCGAACACTGAGCACATCAGACACACCATGGCCTTAGGGCTTCATCTCTTCCCAACCTCAGTTTTCAGGCTTCAGAACCTAGACCTTAAATCCAATCACAGTCCAGGAGTGAAAGTGTTGCAGAAATTAGAACACCATCTTCCCCATTGCCAGAAAACTTGTGGTTCCCATACTGTGCAACGTTCAGTGTAGGAGAAACCAGCATGGTACATTAGGCCACGCCCTGACTTGAGGGGCTCCTTGGGACAAAAAACACATTGTGAAACTCAGTGTGAGACCTATCCTCAAGGAAGGCCTCTCAGTGTCTGGACCAAGAGCACACATATGGGGCTTGCCATGTTCTTAGTTCCCAATGTTAACCAGAGGTCTGGTTGTCAGGTTGCCCCCACCCACGACTCTGCTCTGGAATCCCTCTTTTGGTGGTCCACCTGAGGTAAAAAAAACAAAAAAAGCAAAAAACAAACAAACAAACAAAAAAAGCAGAAAGGCCTCCTCCCTTCCCATAGAATGACCCCAATCTCTTGGGATCGGGTCACATCCCCAGAAAGGGAGCCTCATCGATGGCCCATGAGGACACCCCGACATTCCATGGCAATCGGTGACACATTTCCAGAAAAAAAAAAAAAACCATGAGCATGCACATCACATTCGCCCTTTGTTCATATCCTGAAGAGGTCTCCTCACGGTCTATAGATCGGGCCGGCCATACCTAAATCCCCCAACCTAAGTGGAGTTTGTGTTTTCAGACTTTTGTCCAAATAGCCCTGGACCACACACGCTCCACACTTGGGTCCCTGGAGCCACACCTCAGGACTGTGCTTCCCTTTCAAGGGAATTCTTCCCATTCCATTGGCCACAACCTTGCAAATGAGGAAAAACCTCCAAAGTCACCGAGGCCATCCCAATAGTGTAGGCCGCCCAGGACAAACAGGGGTGATCTCAAACCAGCTGAGCAACTACCTCCACTCAGACAACAGATGTCCCCAGAGAAGAATATTGAACCGGAGAGGCCCCTAGGCCCTAAACAGATCCATTGCTTTGGTTTCCAGGCATCTCTCCTCAGAGGCCTCGTTTCCAATACCAGCATATGGTGGTTTCCTGAGGCACCAATAAGAACAAATCTCGTCTCCCCATGGAAACTTGCTCATTGGAGCTTTGTCATAACCTCTGGTTAGGAGAATCTTTCAGGGCCCTGGTGCCACTGCCCCATACCAAGGTCTCCATGGACTCAAACCAACATTAAGACCATCCTCAGGAAAGTCCATTTCAACTCAGCCACCTCTGTTGCTACCCCAAGCCAGCAGATCAAACGTTTCTTGTTGCTAGGAGACAATTGGAATGTGAGGCTGGCTGCCCAGGCATCCATACTTAGAACCCTGTTCTAGGAAAATACCTTATAAGACGTCCTGGAGCCATCCAACAAATCTTAATTGTCCCACAGACTGAATCCTTGCGTTTTGGAGCATCTCACAACTCCAATAGTGGGAAAACCCCCATGGCCTCATAATGCCCCCCCCTTCCTGATGGGGCCAACATGGACAGAAACTCAAACCTGAGCCAAAGTCTGAACCTCGACCTGACTTCAGACGCATGAGATCTCAATTCAGCTCTGCAGAGTGTGCCTGCCATGTCCTTGCCCCGAAACCTAAGCCTAGCTTGTGTTCTCAGACTTCCGTCCTCACTCTCCTGGCCCACAAGCCCTCCAGTTTGGGAATTCCGAAGCCACAATGCAGCACTCTGCCTGCCCTCCAGAAGAAAAACTTTGCCCTATGCTGCTAATAAGAAACCCCAAATGATTTTCTAATGCATGCCACTCGATTGTAAAGCAATTATACAGCCCACCCTGTATACTAATGCCCTGTCTGGCACAGCCTGAGACAAGACATCCCAAACGACACCCAGACAGCTGGCCCCAACCTGGACACATAGGACCCGCTATGGCTGTAGGTCGTCATCTCTTCCCAACCTCGATTTCAGGCTTCAGAACCTAGACCTTATCTCCAATCACTGCCCAGGGGTGAACGTGATGCAGAAATTAGAATTCCTCCTTCCCCATGGCCAGAAACCTTGTGGTTGGCATGTTGTCCAACGTTCAATGTGGGAAAACCTGCATTGTCCGAAAGGCCACGCCAGTGCTTGAGGGCCGCCTAGGGCACAGACATGCATTGTGACCTGCAGCGTGAGTCCCGTATTAAAGTAACGCCTCTCAGTTGCTGGACCAAGATCCTGCATATGGGGCTTGTCATATCCATAGGCCCCCAGGCTTAACCAGAGGGCGAGTATTCCAGTTGTCAGTACCCACTGCTATGCTCTTGAATCCCTCTACTGGGGGGACACATGAAGCAG
>NW_028133599.1:0-26000 GCF_964662115.1 Mustela nivalis
TGGCGCTGGTCAAAGAGTGCCGGCTGGGCCTTTGTAGCTCAGGGGAGCATGAGGGACATGGGCGCATATCTCAAGCTTTGTGGTAGGGCTCGCACATTCTGCTGACCAGTGTGGCTCCCATCCCCTCAAAGGAACTAGAACCCACGCATTCTCGGGCGCGCTGGCAGCTTAGGGACCAAGATCTGGTTTCTCTGCCACACTCTCTCTGCCTCAGGGCAGGGGGGGCTCTCCTGGAACCAGGGACATAAGCCCCTGTCCCTAGCCACCCCGATTCCCACAATTTTCTCCCACAAACCTTTGCTCTTTTGGAATGCTTTCAACCAGTCTCCAAGTTAATGCTGGTCCCCAGACGCAGGGCACTCTCGCTTGTATTGGGGTATTACTTTCCAACCGGTCACCTCTTGTGGCTCCCTCCCCCTTTTGTTTATCTTCTGATATCAGTCCGCCATTCCCACTCTGCTTTACCTGCCCACTGGCGTCTTCTGCCCCTGTAGAGATCCAGACGTGTATAATTCTGATCTCAGGCTGATTTCATGGGTGATCGGTGTTCTTTGGTAGGTAATCAGCTCCCTTTGGGGTACCGGCTGAAAAGGCACCTCCTCCTACTCCCCCGCCATCTTGTCCCCCCTTTTATAGATAATTTTTAAGCTATCTACCATCACAGTGAGATATACAATTCCAATGAGATATATCAAATTCCAGAAAAACCTTTTAACCTGAAATTTTACCCACATTTTCTTTTACTTTTCTATTTTTTAAATTTGTTAAAGTTTCATTTTTTTTAGTTTAGTTTATTCTTTTATTCTTTTCATTTTTTAATATTCATATAGCATTAAACTTCAAGGTAGTCCCCTTTCCCCAATCAATGCTACCCCTATAGCTAAACCAATTTTTAATCCGCCTTTATCTTAGGAAAGTTGAGTCCCTTTACAAAGATATCATGATACATACAGTAAGAATCAAAATAACCTTCCTGCCCCACACTGAGAATTTATAACCACTCTCCCATCTCTTACTTCCGCTAGTGTTTCTGTGTATTTGTTTTTGTCCTGGTAGTATATAAATCGTATACTTGGGGTTCCTTTGACGAGGTGCCTTTTTTTTTTTTTGTCTTGCTTTAAAACATATATATATATACATATATATACATATATATACATATATATATATATGTATATATATATAATCTTGTCATCTACTTTTGTCAGTCTTTTTATTTGTCTGTTTATGTTTGTTTGCCTCATAAATCTTACCTTGGGGCCCATTTGGGTGGGATCTTCTCTTTTATCTTTCTTTTTCTTCTCTGCTTCTCTCAACCTCTCTCTTTTATTGTTCTTTTTACTCTCCTCCTTTTTTATTTCATTTGTGTGGGAACTATTATTGATTGCTCAGAAGCGCTCCAGGGTGCACGCTGACTGCACCATGTTCGATACATCCAGCTACATCCGTTCAGCCATCTCTCACCAAAATGACCAGGAGGAGGAATGCCCAACAGAAGAAAAATTCAGAGGCTGGGCCATCTGCAACAGAGCTAATGGCTATAGACATAGACAATAGGTCGTGAGGGAATTCAGACTGACAATTTTACAAGCAATACCTAGTTTCGAGAAAACCATGGATGACAAAATGGAATAGATTAGGACAGAGCTGAAAGCCACCAGGGATTATGTTCACAATGTTAGGAGAGAACGTACATCCACCAGGGATGATATTCACAATGTTCTCAATGAGTTCCAATCTAATCTAAATGACATAAAAGCTAGGGTAACTGAGACAGAAGATAGAATTAGTGATCTGGAGGAAAAACATATAGATAGAAAGGACCAGGAGGAAGCCGGGAACAAATAGCTTAGAAACCATGAAAACAGAATTAGGGAAATAAATGACACCATGAAATGTTCCAGCGTCAGAATTATTGGAATCCCTGAAGGGGAGGAGAAAGAAAGAAGTCTAGAAGATATAGTGGAACAAACACTCTATGAAAATTTTCCCTATCTTACAAATAGAAACAGCGTTCATGCACTAGAGGCAAAACGGTATCTCCCCAAGATTATACATTCTAAGAAAACATCAAGGCATCTGATAGTAAAATTGAGAAATCGTAATTGTATATACAATCTTTTGAAAGCCACTAGGACAAAGAAGCTCCTTACATACAGAGGAAAGCCCATCAGAATAACGTCAGACCTGTCCACAGAGACCTGGCAAGCCAGAAGAGGCTGGCAAGATATATTCAGGGCACAAAATGAGAAGAACATGTAGCCAAGAATACTTTATCCAGCAAGACTGACATTCAAAATGGATGGAGAGGTAAAGAGTTTCCAAGACTGACAAGGCTTAAAAGACTGTGCAACCACCAAGTTGACACTGCAGGAAATATTAATGGGGGTTCTATAAGAGAGTAAAAATCCCAAGAATAGAATTGAACATAAATAAAGAGACAACCTACAGAAAGAAAGTCTTCAAAGGTAACACGATGTCAATAAAAATGTATCTCTCCATAATCACTATCAATGTGAATGGCCTAAATGTACCCAGAAAATGACACAGGGTTGCAGATTGGATAAAACGACAGGACCCATCCATATGTTGTCTACAAGAGATCCATTTAGAAACTAAGGATACACCCAGACTGAAAGTGAAGGAATGGGGAAGTATCTTTCATGCCAATGGGTCTCAAAGGAAGGCCAGGGTAGGGATTCTCATACCAGATAAATTAGATTTTAAGGTAAAGACTGTAATCAGAGATACGGAAGGACACTACATCATTCTTAAAGGGACTATCTATCAAGATGAGCTAACAATTGTAAATATCTATGCCCCCAATATGGGAGCCCCCAATTACATATGAAAACTATTAATCAAGATAAAGAGTCGTATTGATATGAATACATCAATAGTAGGAGATCTTAACATGCCTCTCTCAGAAATGGACAGATCATTAAAGCTGAAAATCAGTAAAGAAACAAGAGCATTGAATGACACTTGGACCATATGGACCTCATTGATATATACAGAACATTCCACCCTAAAACTACAGAATAGTCATTCTTCTCAAGTGCACATGGAACCTTCTCCAGAATAGACCACATACTGGTCACAAATCAGGACTCAACTGATACCAAAAGACTGAGATTATTCCCTGCACATTCTCAGATCACAATGCTTTGAAACTGGAGCTCAATCACAAGGAAATGCTTGAAAATAACTCAAATTCCTGATAGCTAAGGACCACCTTGCTTAAAAATTATTGGATCAACCAGGAGATCAAAGGAGAGCTGAAACAATTCATGGAAACCAATGAGAATGAAGACACTTCGGTCCAAAACCTATGGGATACAGCAAAGGCAGTCATAGGGGAAATACACAGCCCTCCAAGCTTCCCTCAAAAAAAAAAATTGAAAAATCCAGAATACACCATCTGTCTCCATACTTTAAAGAACTGGAGAATCCACAACAAATCAAACCAACTCTACACACAAGAAGGGAAATAATCAAGATTAGAGCAGAGATAAATGAAGTAGAAACTAGAGATACAGTAGAACGTATCAATGAAACTAGAACCTGGATTTTTGAAAGATGAATAATATCGATAAATCATTGGCCACATTAATCCAAAAGAAAAAAGAGAAAGCCCAAATTAATAAAATTATGAATGAAAAGGGAGAGATCATAACGAACACCAAGGAAGTAGAAACAATCATCAGAAGTTATTATCAACAGTTATATGCGAATAAGTTTAGCAATGTAGATGAAATGGATGTATTCCTGGAAAACTATAAACTCCCAAAATTGAACCAGGAAGAAATTGACATCCTGAACAGACGATAACTAGTAATGAGATAGAAGCAGTGATCAAAAACCTCCCAAAAATCAAGAGCCCGGGACCAGACAGATTCCCTGGGGAATTCTACCAAACTTTCAAAGATGAAAGAACACCTATTATCCTGAAGCTGTTTCAAAAAACTGAAACAGAAGGAAAACATCCAGACTTTTTTAATGAAGCCAGCATTACCCTGATCCCCAATCTAGGCGAGGGTCTCACCAAAAAGGGGAATTTCAGACCAATATCACTGATTAATATGGATGCTAAGATTCTCAGTAAGATCCTAGCAAACAGGATCCAACAACACATTAAAAAGTTTATCCACCATGACCAGGTGGGATTCATCCCTGGGTTACAAGGGACATAACCCTTACATCCCTTGTAAGGATAGTTCAACATTTACAAATCAATCAGTGTGATAGAACAAATCAATAAGAGAAGAGAGAAGAACCACATGGTCCCCTCAATTGATGAAAAAAAAAATAAATAAAACACCTTTAGAAAAAATCCAGCGTCTGTTCCTGATAAAATGCTTCAATGTATAAGGATAGAGGGAATATTCCTGACCTTCATAAAATCTATCTATGCAAGACCCAAAGAAAATATCATCCTCAATGGGAAAAAGCTAAGAGCCTTCCCGTTGAGTTCAGGAACATGACAAGGATGCCCTCTCTCACCACTCTTGTTCAAAGTAGTATTAGAAGCCCTAGCAACAGCAATCAGACAACAAAGAGCAATAAAGGGTATCCAAATTGGCAATGAAGATGTCAAACTCTCTCTCTTTGCAGATTGCATGATGCTGTATATGGAAAACCCAAAAGACTCCACCCCCAAACTACTAGAACTCATACAGCAATTCAGTAACGTGGTAGGAAACAAAGTCAAAGTACAGGGGCTTTCTAATACACTAACAATGAAAATACAGAAAGGGAAATTAGAAAATCAATTCCATTTACTATTCCACCAAAAACCATAAGATACCTTGGAATAAGCCTAACCAAAGTGCTACTGGATCTGTACTCGAGAAACTACACAACACTCATGAAAGAAATTGAAGAAGACACAAAAAGACCGTTCAACCAATGGCGGAAGACCATTCCATGCTCTTGGATCGGAAGAATAAACATTGTTAAAATGCCTATAATGCCTAGAGCAATCTATACTTTTAATGCCATTCCGATCAAAATTCCTCTGGTATTCTTCAAACAGCTGGATCAAATAATCCTAAAAATTGTATGGAATCAGAAGAGACCCTGCATTGCTAACTAAATGTTGAGAAAGAAAAACAAAACTGGGGGCATCACGTTACCTGACTTCAAGCTTTACTGCAAAGCTGTGATCACCAAGACAGCATGGTACTGGCATAAAAACAGACACATAGACCAGTGGAAAAGAGGAGAGAGCCCAGATATGGATCCTCAAGTCTATGGTCAAATAATCTTCGAAAAAGCAGGAAAAAATATACAGTGGAAAAAAGAAAGTCTCTTCAATAAATGGTGCTGGGAAAACTGGGCAGCTATATGTAGAAGAATGAAACTCGACCATTCTCTTACACCATACACGAAGATAAACTCAAAATGGAAAATGACCTCAACATGAGACAGGAATCCATCAGAATCCTAGAGGAGAACATAGGTAGTAACCTCTTCGATATCAGCCACAGCAGCTTCTTTCAAGATATGTCCCCTAAGGCAAAGGAAACAAAAGCAAAAATAAACTTTTGGGACTTCATCAAGATCAAAAGCTTGTGCATTGCAAAGGAAACAGTCAAGAAAACCAAGAGGCAACCCAGAGAATGCGAGACTATATTGACAAATGACAGTATAGACAAAAGGTTGATATCCAGGATCTACAAAGAACTTCACAAACTCAACACACTCAAAACAGATAACAATGTCCAAAAATGGGCAGAAGACATGAACAGACACTTCTCCATTGAAGGCATACAAATGGCTATCAGACACATGAAAAAATGTTCATCATCACTAGCCATCAGGGCGATTCAAGTTAAAACCACATTGAGATACCAACTTACACCAGTTAGAATGGCCAAAATTAGCAAGACAGGAAACAACATGTGTTGGAGAGGATGTGGAGAGAGGGAAACCCTCTTCCACTCTTGGTGAGAATGCAAGTTGATGCAGCCACTTTGGAAAACAGTGTGGAGATTCTGTAAGAAATTAAAAATAGAGCTTCCCTATGACCCTGCCATTGCACTCCTGGGTATTTACTCCAAAGATACAGATGTAGTGAAAAAAAGGGCCACCTGTACCCCAATGTTTATAGCAACAATGGCCACGGTCGCCAAACTGTGGAAAGAACCAAGACGCCCTTCCACTGATGAATGGATAAGGAAGATGTGGTCTATATACACTATGGAGTACTATACCTTCCTCAGAAAGGATGAATACCCATCTTTTTATCAACATGGATGGGACTGGAAGAGATAATGCTAAGTGAAATAAGTCAAGCAGATATAGCCAATTATCATATGGTTTCACTTATTTGTGGAGCATAACAAATAACATGGAGGACATGGATAGATGGAGAGGAAAAGGGAGTTGAGGGAAATTGGCAGGGGAGTTGAACATGAGAGACTATGGACTATGTAAAACAATCTGAAGGTTTTGAATGGGTCGGGGGTGGGAGGCCGGGGGAGCCAGGTGGTGGGTTTTATGGAGGGCACGTATTGCATGGAGCACTGGGTGTGGTGCATAAACAATGAAATCTCTTACACTGAAAAGAAATGAAAGAAAAATGGTTTCTCTAGGTGATACATTTAGCATTATATTGGTTGAAACTTGCAGCCTGCCCATGTCTATATGTGTGTGTATGTGTGTGTGTGTGTGTGTGTGTGTGTGTGTGTGTGTGTGTGTGTATACATATATATATATACAAAAGAAATATTAATTTATCATCTTGAAAGAGAAGTTATCTGTTTTCCTTTAAAACTTGGTTTCCAGGTGATGATAGCAGGAGTGTCACTGATAATGCCATCAGTAATTGGCCAGTTGACCTGCCCAGTGATTCATCACCAGAATGAGGGCAATCTGAGAAATCCCTGATGATGGGCCAGGTTATAGTGGTGACATCACATGATGGTGAAATCACATGAAGAAGATATTTTGATGTCCCAGGGTTGCTATAAAAGCTCAGCAACGACCCAAGGTGCAATGAAGAAAGAGATGGTGGTTCAGTCACAGTACTTCCTGGACTTCTGGGCTCTGTTCTTATCACATGCCCATGGCAAGCCCCCAGACCATTCTTCCTGCCCTGGGTCTCTCTCCAATACTCTACACACGATGATCATGTTAGTACCTGCATTTGTGCCCCTCTGTGGTCCTGGGAGTCCTCGAACCTGTACACAGGACCTCCTAGACCTGCTTTGCTCTATGAGGATTCCCCAGGTCCTCTGGGACACACTCTGGCTTGGCACATGCGAGTGGGACACTGGAAGTAAGAGTACCATGGATTCTCAGCCATCTGGGTCCCACACTTTGGGGTCACATTTGCTCTCAGTACAGGAAAGATGAGTCCACATGCTGAGGGAACACTGAGCACATTACTACTCTGGAGTTCTCCAACTTGGCTCAGCACAGGACACATGAAGTCCCTCAGCATCCAGCCAGCCCAGATGTGCACAATGTCTGGAATCCAGACAACTGGCATAGAGGGAATTTTATAAAAACAATTTGGAACTGGGATAAGGAATCACCGCATCACTTTACACAGTGTGATCCATTGGAATACAAGTCCTCAGACCATGAACTGTATGAACCAGATCACCAGTGAGCAAACTAATTCCCCAGACATCTGGGCAACCCAGAGCCCACAGATGATAAAGACAAAGACACAGCATAACAAACAGGAATTCAGTTTTCAGAACAGAACACCCACCAGGAACCAAAAGACTGGGAGCCCTCAGATCCCATTTGACACTATGCAGATGAGTCACACAGACACTGGGTGGACAAGGAGCCCACATACCTCAAGCTGGACAGCCCAGTGCAGCACAAGACAAGTAAGCCCAAAGAACACGCTTTCCAAGTACCAAGAATCCATGAGTCCTGCATCCCAGCTATGTATCGGGAAAATCATTCACCTATTCAGAAGCATTTCCATGTCCCTTTGGACCTGAAGTCCAAAAACTCAGCTCTCTACTTGGCCAAGAAGACTCCTTGACAGCAGACTCACCATGTGCCCCTGGACCAGGAGACCAACAACCGAGATCTCTGCTAGGGCAAACAGGCACCTGAATAGCAGGCTTACCATGTTCTCATGGACTTGGAGACTAATAAATCAGTTCTCTATATTGTCAAGCAAGCACCTGGAGAGGAGGCTCACCATGAGCCCTTGGACCTGGAAACCGACATCTGAGATATCTGTTAGGCCACACAGGCACCTGTTAAGTAGGCTAACCTTGTACTTTTGGACCTCAAGACAAACAACTCAGCTGTTTGCCTGGCAAAGTAGGCACTTTGACAGCAGGCTACTACCATATGGCAATGGACCAGGAGACCAACAACTAAACTGTCTGATAGGGTTGGCAGGCACCTTGACAGTGGGCTAAATATGTGCCCTTGGACCTCGAGACAGACAACTCAGCTCTTTGCTTGGTCAAGGACTCAACTTGACAGCAGGTTCACCATGTGTCCTTGGATTTGGTGACCAACAACTGATCTATCTGATAGGGTTGGCAGGCACCTTGACAGTAGGCTAAACATGTGCTCTTGGATCTTGAGTCCAAGAAAGGCGTTCTGGTCTATACCAAGCAGACACTTAGACAGGAGTCTCACCATGTTCCCATGGACCTGGAGACCAAAAAGTGAGCTGTCTGGTAAGCTAAGCAGTCACCTTGACAGTGGAGTCACCATGAGCACTTGGATATTGAGCCCAAAAAAGGAGCTCTGAGCTAGGCCAAGCAGACAACTGGACTTGAGGCTCACCATGTCCAGTTGGATCTGGCAACCAACAACCCAGCTCTTTGCTTGGCCAAGCAGACACCATGACAGTGGGCTCACCATGTGTCAGTGGACCTGGAGGCCAACAACTAAGCTGTCTGATGGACTAAGAAGGCACATTGAGAGTGTGATAACCATGTGCCCTTGGACTTGGAGATCAAGAATGCAGAACTGTGACAAGAAAGTCAGGCTACATGACAGCTGGCTCAGCGTGTGCTTATGGACCTGGACACCAAAAATTCAAGACCACTAGGTCACCTAGTAGAACTGGACAATAGGCTCACAATGTGGCCTTGGACCTGGAGACCAAAAAAGGATATCTGAGCTGGGCCACGCAGACACTGAGACAGGAGGCTCACCATGTGCCCTTGAACCTCGAGACAAAATCTCAGCTCTATGCTTCTATAAAGAATCACCGGGAGAGTGGACTAACAATGAGCCCTTGGACCTTGAGCCAAAGAAAGCAGCTCTGGACTGGGCGAAGCCAACACCTGAAGAACAGGCAGACCATGTGCCCTCGTACCTCAAGAACAACTCAGCTCTTTATTAGGCCAAATGTCCACTGGGAGAGTAGGCTTCCCATGTGCCCTTGATTATGTCAACCAGTAAAGGAACTCTGGGCTAGTCCCAGAATATACCTTGAGAGTGGGATCAGCACATACCCTTGGATGGGGAGGCCAACAACACAGAACTTTGTTAGGCCAAGAAGGCACCTGGATAGCAGGATTACCGTGTGTTCTTTAATGTCAATAAGAATAGCACAGCTCTTCACAAAGCCAAGCAGGCAAATTGAGAGTGGGGTTACTATGTGCCCTTGGACCAGGAGAACAACAACTGATCTGTCTAATCAGCCAATCAGATACCTGAGAGCAGGCTCACTGTGCTCCCTTGGACTTCAAAATCATCACCTCAGGTCTGTGCTCAAGCAAGTAGACACGTAGATAACAGGCTTACCATATTCCCTTGAACCTGGAGACCAACAATTCAGCTTTCTGATAGGCCAAACAGGCATTTGTTAAACAGGCTTACCATGGAATCTTGGACCCATACACCAAAAAATCAACTCTCTTCTAGGTCAGGCAGGTGCAGCGACAGTGGGATAACCATGTACCCTTGGAATGGAGATCAGTAAGTGAGCTGTCTGATAGGCCAAGGACGTACCTGGACAACAGTTTCACCATGTACCCTGGAAACTGTAGACCAACAATGCAGCTGTGCCTTGGGCCAAGAAGCCATGTGGAAAGCGAGTTCACCATTTGCCCTTAGACATAGATCCTTCCTTCTCCCAAAAGTACATGACATTCAAACACTGGGCTTGCCAGTTGATATCAGACTATGAGACATTCAAACCTGCTGAGCATTGCACCAATGTGTCCACAGGAACCATGGAGACCTGGGAGATTTCAAACCCTGAGACTTCCATCCTAGGATAACACTGGGCTAAGAAGCCGCTGGGACACCAACTTGTCCCAAAACTCTATGACTGTGTCTTTTTCAACACTGCAGAGAAGTGTGAATTTGAGTCCCTTCGTACTTTGGATTCACATCAGCGCCATGTCCTTGTGGCCTGCTATCTATGTATTATTCATTTTTGGGGAAGTTCTCCTCAGAAGAAAACTACACCATGCCCTAGGAGATGGAACAGTGGTTTGAAGACTTTTTTTTTTTATTAAAACATATGTCAGGACTATCGGGGTTGGAGGAACAGCAGTGATCACACATTGGCTGCTGGAAAGAACTGGATTCCCGTTTCAGGCCGTCATCAGAAAAACTAAGTTTGCTGTATTGTAAGGATCAGAAGATCTGATCCTGATTGCAGAACCATCCCTGATTACAGAAACTAGGTTGTGTCCCCAACCTCATCCTTCCAGACCATTCCAGGAAATCTAGGGGGTTCCATCTGGGAAAACACTAGGAGTTCTTGGAAGGGAAAGAAGGGAGAGGATTATTGGTTGGAATAAAAACAGGGTTGAATGAGTTCCAGAAAGCAGGGTTCTCAAACTCATGGACAAAAATCTGCCGAAGAAGACAACTTTAAGAAAAGAGCGAGAAGCAATATGCAGAGAAGTAAAATGAGAGGGGCTTCCTCAGGAAAGAAGGCTGCTGGTCCACAGCAGAAGAATCTGGAACTGGCTCCCCCAGGGCCGATGGGGGAGGTCGCTCTGCAGAGAACCCCCCTTCAGGATCTGTGAGGAAGACAAGAAAGAACAAGCAGAAGACTCCTGGAAATGGAGATGGTGGCAGTACCAGCGATGCACCCCAGCCACCTCGGAAGAAAAGGGCCCGGGCTGATCCCACTGTTGAAAGTGAGGAGGCCTTTAAGAATATAATGGAAGTTAAAGTGAAGATTCCTGAAGAATTAAAACCATGGCTTGTTGAGGACTGGAACTTAGTTACCAGGCAGAAGCAGCTCTTTCAACTCGCTGCTAAGAAAAATGTAGATGCCATTCTGGAAGAGCATGCAAATTGCAAAAAGTCGCAGGAAAATGTTGGTAACAAGGAATACACAATTAATGAACTTGTGTCAGGAATAAAAGAATATTTCAATGTGATGTTGGGCATTCAGCTGCTCTACAAATTTGAGAGGCCCCAGTATGCAGAAATCCTCTTGGCTCACCCTGATGCACCAATGTCCCAGGTTTATGGAGCCCCACACCTACTGAGATTATTTGTAAGAATCAGAGCTATGTTGGCATATACGCCCCTTGATGAGAAGAGCCTTGCATTATTGTTAGGCTATTGCATCTTTTCCTAAAATATCTGGCAAAGAATGTCGCATCTCCGGTTACTGCCAGTGATTACAAAGTGGCTTCGGCTGAGTACCACCGCAAAGCCCTGTGAGGGTCTACTGACCACTCACTGTTACATCTGGTATCTGTAAACACTCTTTTTGTTCTTAGTCTTTTTCTTGTATAATTGATGTTCTTTAAAACTGTTAATGTATAACATGGCTTATGTTTCAATTTGTTTTCTGTTTTGTTCTAAACAGAACATGAAAGGAGTGCAAGCTCCTTTTCTCATTTCAAAGTTGCTACCAGTGTACACAGTAATTAGACAAAGAAGAAACATTCAGTAGAACATTTTATTGCCTAGTTGACAACATTGCTTGAAAGCTGGTGGTTCTATCCCTTTGACACTACACAATTTTCTAATATGTGTTAATGCTACGTGACAAAATGCCCTGATGCCTAGTGCCAAAGGTTCAACTTAATATCTATACTAGAAAACCCATGCATTTGTGCTCTCTCTCTCTCTTTTTTTTTTTTAAATGGTGCTTGAAGTAAAACAGTCAATCCTCTGCAAGTTCATCTATGTTGTTCCTTAGGCATTATATCTTTGCACAGATTGTTGAAGGATGGTGATTTGTTTCATGGTTTTTGTATTTGAGTCTAATGCACGTTCTAACTTGATAGAGGCAATGCATTATTGTGTAGCCATGGTTTTCTAGAGAAGTTGATATTTTAGGAATTGTATTTAAGATCTTAAATAAAATTTGTTTCTAAATTTCAAAGCCAAAAAAAAAATTATGTCAGGAAATGAAGAGGGGTGATGGGAGGAAGTTGTAGAGGAGATCAAGGCCCTGAACACTGTGGAGTCTTTGGCTGAGATCCTCCAGTTGAAGGAGTAGTGTTACATCCTCAAAAGACAGGTGGAGGCCTTAAAGCAAGAAGCCAAGCAGTGCAGTGAGAGGCAGGCTCAGCTCCATGAGTTGGAGAGTTTCTTTATTCAAATGAAGGTCTTCCTGGATGTTTCTGCCTTACACGCAGTGCCCAAGGGTTAATGTATGGGCACCCACCCACTATGGAACAGAAGGGGAGTTGGGAAGTGTGTGATCATCTAGCAGAGTGGTGGTGTGCTATGAATTTGAATATTAGGTAAATAAACCATTTAAAATTATTATTTCTGTATAGCTAATTTATAAGAACAACCCCTGGGTGAGCATAATGAGCAGCCTGTCTTAGAGTCACTACTGTCCTTTATGAGTCATCACATTCTCCTGACTCTGGGGTCTCCATGGCTCTAAGAATATGTTGGGGGCATATACAGAGCTTCCTCTGAGCATAACCTGCCTGTTCCCATCAACAGTTTTGGACATACTGATCTGTATAACCGAAGCAGAGCAGTTGAGGACAGTACCGTTCTGATTGGAAGGAATAGAGAAGCATTATGTCTGTACATAGGTATTTCTTCATAAGGCAATTGGGGGAGACAAATTCAGTAGATTTGTGCTAAATTTGAGGTTTCCACCTGATGTTATGACTTCAGACCATGGCCCAAACAATAGGTGTTTCTCCATGACAGGTTCCTATGTGAGGCAGTCCTTGGAAGAACAAATATGACAAGACCAAAGAAGCAGGCTAGAGTGAGGCCAGAGGCATGAGACCATTCCCTGTCTCTGGGTCAGGAGGTTTTGGGTCAGGGCGGGAGGCAAAATGGTATGAGATGCCAAGATGGTGGGCTCCATTATGACCAAGGAAGTACTGCAGGAGTTGGGTAGATATGTGGGATTCACATTGGGAGCTTTATGTGTATGGGTGTTTGCACAGAGTAAGGCACAGTGTGAGAGAGGTGGGAATAGGTGCACCTTGGAGACTTCAGGGTCTTGGAACCACTTCCAAGGGTCAGTGCTGACTTTCTGATAAATTGGACACTGGGGGCCAGAATGGAGTTGGAAGATGAGATTCCTGGCTGGCTCCAGTGACCTGGTGTCTCCAATGGACTCCAACTGACTTTGTAGCGGTAGAGTCTAGAGCTGTGGCTCCTGGGCTGAGCTCAGTTATAGCATTTTGCTCATACCACCTCATTATACCCAGATGGGAACAATGAGGAGGCTTCCTTTGTGGGTTGAAAGTGAAATTCAGGGGAACTTGGTAAAGGAGAGGCTTGAATCCATAAGCTGGATGATGTATGAGCTAATTTGAGGGTGCTGCTTTTGGGAGCCAGTGTGAAGGCTGGTAGAGTCCAGGTAACTTAAATGTAAGTGGGATATGGGTTGCTTGTGTGTAATCCTAGCACTTGAAACATCCTGTGCTTATCTGCTCAGACCCTGCTCACCCTGTCCTGGGTTCCACAAACATCAGGCCCCTGGGTTGGCTGTTACCAGAGAGCTGCTCACACCTTGAGCCTATATTCCTTCATATCAAAAATGGGGACAACTTTACTAGGAGGTGATTGTGTGAGCAGGAGGCAAGAGAAGGTAGTTTTGGAGAGGAGATCTACAAGGGCAGGGACAGATGCAGTGTACAGGACGGAAGGAAGAAGGGAAAATTGAATCTGAGCCAGGTCCTTGTCCTGGTCTTTCCTCCCCAAAGAGAAAACATCAGCTTTTGGAAGGTAGCAGTGTGCGGGTTGCCTTTGTTCCATACCTGGCCCTCCCTGCCCCTTATGGCTCTAGGGCATCAAAGGACAGCATCTGTCCAGCAGAAAGCAGATGCTTCCCAATGGAGCCACCCAGGTGCCCCACTCCATGATTAAATCAGTTTTTCACTATTTAATCCATTTGATTAAGCAACACTTTTTGGGGGCTGCTTTCTGTGTGTTGTTAACACTAACACATTGTGTTTTCCTTTGCTCTTTTGTAATCACTGAGGAAGTTAGGAATCTTTTCATGTGATTATTGGCTGATGGCTTTCTCCTTGGGATATTTCTGTTCCAGTATTTTCATGGTTTTAAAGGGACCTACCTTTCTTTCTTGATTCCTAGTTATCCTATCTAGATTTGTATACAGTTCCTTAGCTCAATAGAGCCTTTCCTAGTTTTAGTCCTGTCATGTGGTGGGCAAGATTTTATTTTTTGAAACTTTGAATGAGTAGAGTCCAACTTCCAAACCTTTCTTGTGTTTCCCGATTTTGTTGTTATAGCATTTTGCTCATACCACTTCATTATACACAGATGGGAACAATGAGGAGGCTTTCTTTGTGGGTTGGAAGTGAACTTCAGGGGAACTTGGTAAGGGAGAGACTTACCTCTCCCTAATCTCTGCCACCTCCCCCAGATACTAAAACTGTTTTCCTGTTGTATGTTCCAAAAAACTTCTGATATCCTCTTTCGTATTTAGGCTGCCTCAGTCTGGAATAGCGTTTTAGGCTCTTCTGTTCAAAGTGGATATTCACGTCCTTTATCACCACTTTGTCAAAATCGGCCCTTTTGGGGTTATCTGTTTCCTCTGATCATTTCAATAGTCCTTTTGTAATACACCCAATCCCATCAGTTTCTCCTCTCACTCTCTTTCTACCTCACCCTTGCTCTCAATTCATTCTTCCCATTTGCTGGGGAAGAACTAGTCCTTTTCATTTCCGTGGAAATAGAATTGGCTTCTCCAAGAACACAGGCACTTGCCAGATAGGAAACTGGGATTGCATTGAATCTCTTGATCAAGGTGGGGTCAAGTGAAACTTTACATCATCCATTCTATGAACCTGTTCTACGAACATAGATAGCATTTTAACATATTGGACATCCCATTGATTTAGATCCTAAATACCCCTTAGTCATCTTTGATGGTTTTCTGGGTGGAGACTTGTTGTGTAGAGACTGTATAAAGTCTTTGGGTAGATGAAGTCCTCGGTTTGGTGCTCTCCTCAATAGGATTCAAACTTTGTTTATATTTCACAGAACTCCAATGTATTTTTCTTAATTTTTAACTTATATCCGATGACTTTGATTTATTCACTTCCTGATCCTAATACTTTGTACATTCTCATAGAATATCTTTCCTTACAGTTTGCACTCATTTTATCCCATTGTTATACCTTCCATGTTTCCTCCATCACTTCTTATACTCGTTTGGACGTCCCCTTCTAGGTTTTTAGAATACTTGTTCAATTTTAGGTGTTCAATAGCCCCGAATTTTGTTTCTGCCTTGGTGAGCTGATTCTGTATCTCATTGAAGCAGCACACCATTATGTGTCTATGTGGGTATGGATACAATCTAACACATTTAATCTTTTCATTAGAATATAGAAACCATTGACATTTCATGAGATGACTGAGCCCCTCCATTTTTGTCCATTGTCTTGCAATTGGTTTGCTTCATCCCTTTTTACATCCCTTTCTAAAGATACATTTGTTTTCTGTATGTCTTTGAAATGCTGATAAGTGCTGTCAGCCTCCAAATCTCTGGCCGCTTAAAGTACATACCCCATGAGTAAAAGGAATGTAGACTTACAAAGAAGAACCATTTAGCTTTTATAGGTCCCTCTTTTAAAACACTAGAGAATTTACTTTCCCAAAAAGAAACAAATTCAGAAGGAAAGAGCAGGATGAAAGTCAACTTCATCAGCCTATATACAGATACACAATGCCAAGAAACCTGTAAACTCCAAAAACATGCCAACTGTTTTTAAAAACGATGGCACACGACATTAGGTAAAAAAAACTTTCATGAAGATGGAGGAGGTCAGGGTGGTCGAATGGTTCAGTAGGCACCAAAAGAATGTGAATAGCCTTGTAAGGAAAGAAGGAAGACTGAGATTCCTCACAAAAATGTATTATTAGAAAAAAAAATTTAAAAGGAACATATATATATATATATTTATATATTTCATACACATATGCACACATATGTGTGTGTGTGTGCATGTGCGTGTGTGTGTATGCATATAAACTATCCCAGTTCTAAACCCCAGCACCTGCGAGCATGACCTTATTTGGAAATAGAATCCCTGG
Source organism: Mustela nivalis (assembly GCF_964662115.1). Lineage (NCBI taxonomy): Eukaryota > Metazoa > Chordata > Mammalia > Carnivora > Mustelidae > Mustela > Mustela nivalis. The sequence continues at coordinate 16,456 of NW_028133599.1, forward strand.
AGCTGTAAAGAGCTAGGATAAGGTCATATTTGAGTAGGTTGGGTCCCTAATTCAGGAGAACTTGTGTCCTTCTCAGAAGGGCAACATGGGATACACAGATATGCACTGAGAGAGAAGGCCATGTGAAGAAGTCCATAGACAGGGCAATACTACAAGCTTAGACAGGGGCCTGGAACATATCCTTCCTTAATACCTAAAAAAAGGAGGATGGCCTAACAACATTGTAGCCTCTAGAACGGTGACACTGTCCACTGCTGTAGTTTCAGCCACTAAGCTTGTGGTATGTTGTTATAGCACCCCTAGAAATCTAATGCAAACCTTGTTAAAGGAAAGAAACCAACCATAAACACATGGGGAATTGGAAAAGAAAAAAAAAATCTATCTACCTAACTATCAATATCTAACTCTTGAAAACATTGAAAAGGAACACACATTTGTGAGCCCTGTGAAAAGGAAAACCAGCAAACAAAAGAAAATGAGCCCCAGGATTCACTCGGCATTTCAGCTGGAAGAGATTTATCTGATATGAGAGTCGCTACACCAGCCTTCTTTTGAGGCCCACTGGCATGGAAGGTGCTTCTCCATCCCTTCACTTTCAGTCTGGGTGTAACTTTAGGTTCAAAATGGGTCTCTTGTAGACAACATGTGGATGGGTCCTGTCGTTTTATCCAATCTGCAAACTTGTGCCATTTTATGGGCGCATTTAGGCACTTCACATTGAGAGTGATTATGGAGAGATACGTTTTTATTGACATCATGTTACCTTTGAAGTCTTTATTTCTGTAGATTTTCTCTGTATCTCTGCTCAATGTTATTCTTAGTATTTTTCCTCTTTTATAAACTCCCCCTTAATATTTCCTGCAGTGCTGGCTGGCTTGTTGCATAGTCTTTTAAGCCTTGCTGGTCTTGGAACTCTTTATCTCTCCATCCATTCTGAATGTCAGTCTTGCAGAATAAAGTATTCTTGGCTGCATGTTCTTCTAATTTAGTGCCCTGAATATATCTTGCCAGCCCTTTCTGGCTTGCCAGGTCTCTGTGGTCAGGTCTGAAGTTATTCTTATGGGCTTTCCTCTGTATGTAAGGATCTTCTTTGTCCTAGATACTTTAAAGAGGTTATGCCTACAATAATAATTCTTTATTCTTACTATTAGGTGTCTCGAGGACCTTTGGGAATCTCTAAACTTGGGGGGATACCTTTTGGCCTCTAGTACATGAACACTGATTCCATTTGCGTGATTTGGAAAATGTTCATGAAGAACTTTTTCCACTATATCTTCTAGAATTCTTTCTTTCTCCTCCCCTTCAGGGATTCCAATAATTTTGACGTTGGAACATTTTATGGCATCATTTATTTCCCTGATTCTCTTTTCATGACTTCTAAGCTGTTTGTTCCAGGATTCCTCCTGATTCTTTCTCTCTGTCTGTTTGTCCTCCAGATCACTAATTCTATCTTCTGTCTCAGTTACTCTAGCGTTGAGAGAATTTAGATTAGATTGTAAATTATTGAGAGCATTGTGAAGGTCATCCCTGGTAGCTTTCAGCTCTTCCCTAATATTAAAATCATGATCTCTGGTTGTTTTCAGTTAGGCCCTAATCAATTCCGTTTGGTCACCCATGGCTTTCTCAACAGCTATTGCCTGGATAATTGTTAGCCTGAATTCTCTTTCTGACATATTAACTATGTTGATAGCCTTTAGCTCTGTTGCAGAAGGTCCATCCTCTGTATTTTTCTTCTGTTGGGCATTCCTCCTCCTAGTCATTTTGGTGAGAGATGGCTGAACTAGTGTAGCTGGGTGTATCGACTGTAGTGCAGTCAAGTTGAACCCTGGAATGCTTCTGAGCAATCAGGGTTCCCCACCCAAATGAGAGGAAAAAGAAAAAAAAAAAAAAAGAAAAGAGACAGAGGGACAAATACAGTGAGCTAAAAGAGAAGGTTCAGCCCAAATGGGCCCCAAGGTAAGATTTATGAAGTATACAAACAGACACAGACAAACAAAAAGACTGATAAAATTATATGACAAGAGAAAAAAAATCATATATACATAATTTTCATATATATATGAAAATTCATATGTGTGTATATATATATGTATATATATACACACACACACAAATAAAGGAAGAACCTCGTCAAAAAAATCCCCAAGTGTATGATTTATATACTATCAGGACAAAGACAAAAACACAGAAACACTGGTGAAAGAAAAAGTTGGGAGAGTGGTTGTAAATTCTCAGTGTGGGTTAGGAAGTTTGTTTTCATTCTTCCTGTATGTATCTTGATACGTTTGTTAAAGGACTCAACTTCCCTAAGATAAGGTGGGATTAGGAATTGGTTTTCCTATAGGGGTTGCAGTGATTGGGGAAAGGGGATTACCTTGAAGTTTAATTCTATATGAATATTCGAAAACAAAAATTTAAAAAAGGAATAAATTAGACTAAACTAAACTAAAATTTAAAGAATAGAAATGCAAAAGGAAATCACAGATGAATGTATCAAAAAGTTCAGGTTAGAAGGTTATTATGGAATTTGATGTACTGGACATCTCACTGTGATGGTAAATAGGTTAAAAATTATCTATGTAATAATAAAATATTAACTATATAACAAAAATGAGTCAGAATATTGGGATAGAATTAATTATAAAAATTCTCCTAAGATGTAGTGTTGGTTGTTCTCTTGTCATTTTTTTTTTCCCTTTCCTGGTTGGTTTTTCTGGGGGAGGGGCCTGCCACATAGGTTTTCATTCAATAATGTTCTCTCAGTTAAGTCCTCCCTTTCCCTTCAAGTGAGTGGGGTCCAAGGAAACTGTTTTCTTCAGGCTTTCATTCTCTGGAGATTTTTATATTTGTTCACTTTTGTTTTTCTCTCTTGCCTTGACCACTTTTGATGGTTTTTATTGGTTTAGAGGAAAGCAAACTGCACCCTGACCTCCCTCTCAGAGAGAAGTCTCAGTCTAGCTGCAGAGCACTAATAAATCCCCCCTTGGCTGCTGGCAGATCAGGTTCCCAGTTGCGGTCCCTAGGGACTCAGGATTTTTTGCTTTTACCCAAAACCAAGTCAAAGGCAGCTATCTGGGCAGCTCCAGACTGCCAGAGAAGTTCCAAGCCATAATCACACTGAGATTTTCCCACTGGCCTGTGCTTGGAGTGCCTGTTCTCTCAGGTCTGAGAGCACCTGGCTGGCGTTTGTGTGCACCTATCTCAGGGGAGGGCACAGAGCACGACTCAGTCTCTGATGGCACGTCAGGGCGCTCGCATGGGGACTGCAAAAAGGCTGTGCTTCTGTTGGCTGGTGAGGCTCCCAGCCCCTCATGGGAGCTGGGTGGACTCTCAAGCTCGATGGTGGTTCAGGGACCTAGACCTGGTTTCTCTGCTGCATTCTCTCTGGTTCTGTGCCTAGGGTGGCTGTCCTGTGTCTGAGGACTTAAGCCCCTACCCTAACACCCCGATTCCCCCAATTTCCCCCTGGTGATCCTTTGCTCTTTTTGAGTGCTTTCTACCAGACTTCCGAGTTAATGCTGGTCCCCAGGCGCCAGACACTCTCATTTTGGGATATTACGTTCCAACGGGTCACCTATGGTGGCTCCCTCCCCCTTTTGTTTATCTTCCGATATCAGTCTGACATTCCCACTCTGCTTTACCTGCCCAATGGTGTTTTTTTCCCCTGTAGAGATCCAGACATGTAGAATTCTGATCTCAGGCTGATTTTGTGGGTGATCGGAGTTCTTTGGAAGGTAATCAGCTCACTTTAGGGTACAGGTTGAAAGGGCGCCTCCTATTTCCCTGCCATCTTGTCTCCTCCAAGATTATTGTTAAGATTAATCTTAAAATTAATCTTCTTAAGATTATTTTCAAGTTATTATGGCTTTGGATGGCATTGTAATTTTTTTTTATTTAGCATTATTTAGTGTTTTATTATGTGAAAGGCACCTGTACATATAGCCCTGTATTATTTGCTTAATCCAATTAATCTCTTTTTTTAGTGTTATTTTTGTTTTGTTTTGTTTTTAATTTTTTATTTTTTATAAACATATATTTTTATCCCCAGTAGTACAGGTCTATGTATCGCCAGGTTTACACACTTCACAGCACTCACCATAGCACATACCCTCCCCAATGTCCATAACGCCACCTCCCTTCTCACAACCCCCCTTCCCCCAGCAACCCTCAGTTTGTTTTGTGAGATTGAGTCACTTATGGTTTGTCTCCCTCCCACTCATATCTTGTTCTATTTATTCTTCTCCTACCCCCTTAACCCCCCATGTTGCATCTCCACTTCCTCATATCAGGGAGATCATATGATAGTTGTCTTTCTCCTCTTGACTTATTTCACTAAACATGAACCCTCTGGTTCCATCCACGTCATCGCACATGGCAAGATTTCATTTCTTTTGATGGCTGCATAGTATTCTATTGTGTATACATACCACCTCTTATTTATCCATTCATCTGTTGATGGATATCTAGGTTCTTTCCATAGTTTGGCTAATGTGGACATTGCTGCTATAAACACTCGGGTGCACGTGCCCCTTCGGATCACTAAGTTTGTATCTTTAGGGTAAATACTCAGTAGTGCTATTGCTGGGTCATAGGGTAGTTATACTTTCAACAGTTTGAGGAACCTCCATGTTGTGTTCCAGAGTAGTTGTGCCAGCTTGCATTACCACCAACAGTGTAGGGGAATTCCCCTTTCTCCACATCCTCAACAGAATCTCTTATTTCCTGACTTGTTAATTTTAGCCATTCTCACTGGTGTGAGGTGGTAGCTCATTGTGGTTTTGATCTCTATTTCCCTGATGCCGAGTGATATGGAGCTCTTTTCCATGTGATGTTGGCCATTTGTAGGTCCTCTTTGCAGAAATGTCTGTTCATGTCTTCTGCCCATTTCTTGATTGGATTATTGCTTCTGTGGGTGTTGAGTTTGCTAAGTTCTTTATAGATTTTGGACACTAGCCCTTTATCTGATATGTAATTTGCAAATATCTTCTCCCATTCTGTCAGTTTTCTTTTGGTTTTGTTAACTGTTTCCTTTGCTGTGCAAAAACTTTTGATCTTGATAAAATCCTAATAGTTCATTTTTGCCCTTGCTTCCCTTGCCTTTGGAGATGTTCCTAGGAAGATGTTGCTGCTGCTGAGGTCAAAGAGGTTGCTGCCTGTGTTCTCTTCAAGGAATTTGATGGATTTCTCTTTCTTCCATTTTGCTGTTGGTGTAGAGAAATGCAACTGATTTCTGTGCATTGGTTTTATATCCTGAGACTTTACTAAATTCCCGTACAAGTTCTAGCAGTTTTGGAGTGGAGTCTTTTGGGTTTTCCACATATAGTATCATATCATCTGTGAAGAGTGATAGTTTGACTGCTTCTTTGCCAATTTGTATGCCTTTAATTTCCTTTTGTTTTCTGATTTCTGAGGCTAGGACTTCTAGTACTATGTTAAATAGCAGTGGTGATAATGGACATTCCTGTCGTGTTCCTGACCTTAGCGGAAAAGCTTTCAGTTTTTCTCCATTGAGAATGATATTTGAGGTGGGTTTTTCATAAATGGCTTTGATGATATTGAGGTATGTGCCCTCTATCTCTACACTTTGAAGAGTTTTGATAAGGAAGGGATGTTGTACTTTGTCAAATGCTTTTTCAGTATCTATTGAGAGTATCATATGGTTCTTGTTCTTTCTTTTATGAATGTGTTGTATCACATTGATTGATTTGCGGATGTTTAACCAACCTTGCAACCCTGGAATAAATGCCACTTAGTCTTGGTGAGTGATTTCTTTAATGTACTGTTGAATCCTATTGGCTAGTATATTGGTGAGAATTTTTGCATCTGTGTTCATCAAGGATATTGGTCTGTAGTTCTCTTTTTTTATGGGATCCTTCTCTGGTTTTGGGATCAAGGTGATGCTGGCCTCATAAAATGAGTTTGGAATTTTTTCCTTCCGTTTCTATTTTTTGGAACAGTTTCAGGAGAATAGGAATTAGTTCTTCTTTAAATGTTTGGTAGAATTCCCCCAGGAAGCTGTCTGGCCCTGGATTTTGTTTGGAAATTTTTGATGACTGTTTCAATCTTCTTACTGGTTATGGGTCGTTCAGGCTTTCCATTTCTTCCTGGTTCAGTTGGGGTAGTTTATATGTCTCTAGGAATGCATTCATTTCTTCCAGATTGTCAAATTTGTTGGCAGAGTTACTCATAGTATGTTCTTGTAATTGTTTGTATTTCTTTGGTGTTAGTTGTGATCTATCCTCTTTCATTCATGATATTATTTATTTGGGTCCTTTCTCTCTCTCTCTCTCTCTCTTTTTTTGATAAGTCTGGGCAGAGGTTTATCAATCTTATTAATTCTTTCAAAGAACCAGCTCCTAGTTTCATTGATTTGTTCTATTGCTTTTGTTTGTTTGTTTGTTTCTATTGTATTGATTTCTGCTCTGATATTTATGATTTCTCTTCTCCTCCTGGGTTTCAGGTTTCTTTCCTGTTCTTTCTCCAGCTCCTTTAGGTGTTGGGTTAGGTTGTGTACCTGAGACCTTTCTTGTTTCTTGAGAAAGGCTTGTACCACTATACATTTTCCTCTTAGGACTGCCTTTGCTGTGTCCCACAGATTTTAACTCTTGTGTTCTCATTATAATTTCTTTCCATAATTTTTTTAAATTCTTCTTTTATGTCCTTGTTAGACCCATTCATTCTTTAGAAGGATGCTGTTTATTCTCCATGTATTTGGGTTCTTTACAAATTTCCTCTTGTGATTGAGTTCTAGCTTCAGAGCATTGTGGTCAGAAAATATGCAGGGAATGATCCCAATCTTTTTATACCAGTTTAGACCTGATTTAGGACCAGGGATATTATCTATTTTGGATAACATTTCATGTGCACTAGAGAAGAATGTGTATTCTGTTGCTTTGGGATGAAATGTTCTGAATATATCTGTGATGTTCATCTGGTCCAGTGTATCATTTAAGGCCTTTATTTCCTTGTTGAACTTTTGCTTGGATGATCTGTTCATTCCAGTGAGGGGAGTGTTAAAGTCCCCTATTATATTATTATTATTAACGTGTTTCTTTGATTTTGTTATTAATTGGTTTATATAGTTGGCTGCTCCCACATTGGGGGCATAGATATTTAAAATTGTTAGATCTTCTTGTTGGACATATCCTTTGAGTATGATATAGTGTCCTTCTTCATCTCTTATTATAGTCTTTGGCTTAAAATCTAATTGATCTGATATAAGGATTGCCACCTCTGCTTTCTTCTGATTTCCATTAGCATGGTAAATTCTTTTACACCCTCTCACTTTAAATCTGGAGGGGTTTTTGGGTTTCAAATGATTTTCTTGTAAGCAGCACATAGATGTTTTTTTTTTTTTATTCTGATACCCTGTGCTTTTTGATTGGGGCATTTAGCCCATTAACATTCAGGGTAACTATGGAGAGATATGAATTTAGTGTCATTGTATTGCCTGTAAGGTGACTGTTACTGTATATTGTCTCTCTTTCTTTCTGATCTACTACTTTTAGGCTTTCTCTTTGCTTAGAGGACCCCTTTCAATATTTCTTGTAGAGCTGGTTTGGTGTTTGCAAATTCTTTCAGTTTTTGTTTGTCCAGGAAGCTTTTTATCTCTCCTTCTATTTTCAATGATAGCCCAGCTGGATATGGTATTCTTGGCTGCATGTTTTTCTCGTTTAGTACTCTGAATATATCATGCCAGCTCTTTCTGGCCTGCCAGGTCTCTGTGATTAAGTCTGCTGCCAATCTAATATTTTTACCATTGTATTTTACAGACTTCTTTTCCCAGGCTGCTTTCAGGATTTTCTCTTTGTCACTAAGACTTGTAAATTTTACTATTAGTTGATGGGGTGTGGACCTATTCTTAGTGATTTTGAAGGGTGTTCTCTGCACCTCCTAGATTTTGATGCTTGTTCTCTTTGCCATATTAGGAAAATTCTCTACAATAACTCTCTCCAGTATACCTTCTGCTCCCCTCTCTCTTTCTTCTTCTTGAATCCCAATTATTCTAATGTTGTTTCATATTATGGTGACACTTAGCTCTCAAATTATTCCTTTGTGGTCCAGTTGCTGTTTGTCCCTCTTTTGCTCAGCTTCTTTATTCTCTGTCATTTGGTCTTCTATATCACTAATTCTTTCTTCTGCCTCATTTATCCTAGCAGTGAGAGTCTCCATTTTTTATTGCACCTCATTAATAGCCTTTTTTAAAATTTCAACTTGGTTAGATTTTAGTTCTTTTATTTCTTCAAAAAGGGCTTTTATATCTCCCAAGAGGGTGTCTCTAATATCTTCCATGCCTTTTTCAAGCCCAGCTGAACCTTGAGAATTGTCATTCTGAACCTTGAGAGTTCATTCTGAACTCTAGATCTCATATATTACCAATGTCCATATTTATTAGGTCCCTAGCCTTTGAGGCAGCTTAACCGACTGAGCCACCCAGGAGCCCAACCTAGGAGATTTTGCTTGCAAAGGTACACCCTCATTATCTCTTGTGTAATTTGTATTGTAGCTGTCCATATTCTAAATAATGAGTGAAATCTTTCAAATACTGCCAAAGTTCCATATGAATTACATATTTCTGTCTCTTGAATTCAATGTGCATCAATGTGTTTGCACACCTTTTCCCCCATGTTTATATTTAGAGTATAATGTTAAATATTGAAAAAGCCTCATTTTACTGATTAATAAATTTTTTAACATATTCTTTTTAAAAGTATTTCTCATTATTAAAAAGATAAACAAAATCATAGATTTATGGAGTGAGTTATTCAAGTCCGGAAGTGATATAGTGATAGAGTTGGAAAATGTCCTCTCAACCTAGATAATACAGAATTTTCCACTGAAGCATGAATTTTGATGCCCTATATGTTCTACACTTTTGATCAAATGTATTCACAAGGAAAATCATTCATGATCACACAACAAGGCTGATCATTTACATAGGTGCAGAAAAGATCTGGATTTACCTAAGATGCCTCCTGAATTTGGCTTTCATGGGAGAGATATAAGAAATCTCAGATTAGAATTCTAAGAGAATAATGCACAAAACACTTTCCACCAGGTTTCACAAAAATCTGAATTCATTACTCTTTCTCAAGATCTTAGTAATAGTCTAAAATTCTCTATCTGCCCCAAGGACTTTCTTTATTGACCTAGAAGCCTGAAAAATGAGTAAACCAAGTTACTGGGTCAGCTTTTCCAGGAGGGCTTTGAATGCATTAACTACATAAAGTGAATCTTAATTCTGGAAAGAAAAAAAACAAAAAACTGGCTGATCATATATTAGTGTGAATGTCTACAATAATAATTATTTTTAATAAAATTATTGTGCATAACTCTAAGTTATGTAAAATTACAGCATTTTAAATGGTTTTTGTAGAATCAGAATCAGATGATTCAGAAGAGGGTCCTATGTGTTCTAGATAAGGATAAATATCCACAATATTTTTTCCTGGATTTCTACATGAGATTTCACATCTATTTATTGTTTTCCAACGGATTCTACTGAACAGACAAAGAGTATATAGCTCTCATTACTTTAGTGAATT
>NW_028133598.1:0-25990 GCF_964662115.1 Mustela nivalis
ACTCCAAAACTGCTAGAACTCATACAGGAATTCAGTAATGTGGCAGGATATAAAATCAACACACAGGAATCAGTTGCATTTCTATACACCAATAGCAAGACAGAACAAAGAGAAATTAAGGAGTTAATGCCATCTACAATTGTACCCAAAACCATAAGATACCTAGGAATAAACCTAACCAAAGAGGCAAAGAATCTGTACTCAGTAAAATGTAAAGTACTCATAAAAGAAATCGAGGAAGACACAAAGAAATGGAAAAACATTGAATGCTCATGAATTGGAAGAACAAATATTGTGAAAATTTCTAGGATACCTAAAGCAATCTACACATTTAATGCAATCTCTATCAAAACACCATCACTTTTTTTTTTCAAAGAAATGGAACAAATAATTCTAAAATTTATATGGAGCCAAGAAAAAACCCTGAATAGCCAGAGGAGTTGAAAAATAAAACCAAAGCTGGTGGTATCACAATTCTGGACTTCAAGTTCTACTGCAAGGCTGTCATCATCAAGACAGTATGGTACCAGCACAAAAACAGACATGTAGGTCAGTGGAACAGAACAGAGAGCCCAGAAATGGACCCTCAACTCTATGGTCAACTAATTTTTGACAAAGCAGGAAAGAATGTCCAATGGGAAAAAGTTGGTCTCTTCAACAAATGGTGCTGGGAAAATTGGACAGCCACATGCAGAAGAATGAAACTGGACCATTTCCTTACACCACACAAAAAAATAGTCTCGGGACACCTGGTTGGCTCAGTTGGTTGAGCTGCTGCCTTCGGCTCAGGTCATAATCCCAGGGTCCTGGGATCAAGTCCTGAATTGGGCTCCTTGTTCGGTGGGGAGCCCGCTTCTCTTGCTGCCTCTGCCAGACACTCTGCCTGCTTGTGTGTGCTCTCTCTCTCTAACTCTCTCCCTAACAAATAAATAAATTAAATCTTATTAAAAAAAAAAAAAGTCTCAAGATGGATGAAAGATCTCAATGTGAGACAGGAATCCATCAAAATCCTTGATGAGAGGCAGCAACCTCTTCGATCTCGGCTGCTGCAGCAACTTCTTCCCTGAAATATCACCAAAGGCAAGGGAAGCAAGGGCAAAAATGGATTACTGGGACTTCATCAAGATCAAGAGCTCCTGCACAGCAAAGGAAACAGTCCATAAAACTACAAGACAACTGACAGAATGGGAGAAGATATTTTCAAATGACTTACCAGATAACGGGCTAACATCCAAAATCTATAAGGAACTTATCAATCTCAGCACCCAAAGAACAAATATTCCAATCAAGAAATGGGCAGAAGACAGGAACAGACATTTCTCCAAAGACATCCAAATGGCCAAGAGACACATGAAAAAGTGCTCAACATCATCACTTGGCCTCAGGGAAATATAAATCAAAACCACAATGAGGTACCACCTCACACCAGTCAGAATGGCTAAAATTAACCAGTCAGGAAACGACAGGTGTTGGCAAGGATGCAGCTGTTGGTGGGAATGCAAGCTGGTCTAGCTACTATGGAAAACAGCACAGAGGTTCCTCAAAAAATTGAAAATAGAGCTACCCTACAACTCAGCAATCGCAGTACTGGGTATTTACCCTAAAGATATAAATATAGTGATCTGAAGGGGCACGTGCACCCAAATGTTTACAGCAGCAATGTCCACAATAGCCAAACTATGGAAAGAGCCTAGATGTCCATCAACAGATGAATGGATAAAGAAAATGTAGAGTACACATACAAGGGAATACTATGCAGCCATCAAAAGAAACGAAATCTTGCCATTTGTAATAACATGGATGGAACTAGAGGGTATTATGCTGAGCAAAATAAGTCAATCAGAGAAAGACAATTCTCTCTCTGATATGAGGAATTTGAGAGGAAGGGTGGGGGTTTGCAGGGGGTAGGGAGGAAAAAAATGAAACAAGATGGTATCAGGAGGGAGACAAACCATAAGAGACTCTTAATGTCAGGAAACAAACTGACAGTTGCTTGGTGGTGGGGGGTAGGGTTAGGGTGGTTGAGTGATGGATACTGGGGAAGGTATGTGTTATGGTGAGTGCTCTGAAATGTGTAAGCATTCAGATCTGTATCCATGGGGCAAATAATACATTATATGTTAATATTTTTAAAATCCATTAAAAAAAGAATTAAGAAAATATAAAAATATCATTAAAACATAAGAAAAAATCATTGTGTGAAACTTTGATTCAAATTTTAAAATCCTTTTCAATCATGACTTAAATCTCCAATCAAAATACATTATTCCTTCCTTTGCTCTATAATTCAATTAAGTTTTACATATTCATGTTTTTATATCTTTATTTCCACTAAACTGTAAATTCCTGAGTGAGAGGCAATGTCTTTGTCAACATCATCCTTGAGTTTCTTAAATTTCTACAGGACCTAGTAAAGTAGATATTCAATAAATATCCTACTGTCAAGGATTAGCATGAAACACTGAAGAAAAGGTGGTAAGCTTAAGGATACTGACAACTAATTTCTTCTTCTATATATACCTGTGAATTTCTTAGTTTATTATACTAAGCATGATTTATTTTTATAATTATAATACTTTTTCAGAATTATTTTTCTTAATTTAGTTGATTCAGCAAAGAATACCAAGAAAACCATGTTCAGAAAACCAAGTGTTCATGACTCAGCCTCATTCACTCTGATTATGCAAACATATTTTGGCTCAGTATTCTATGGTACAAAAGCTGGCTGGCCCACTTAAAACATTTCTGCACTTCCAGCTTTCATTATGTAAAGAGTCAGAAAGCTGGACTGTAAGTTCACTGGAGCACAGGTCTCAAGAGGAATTACACAGCAGCAACAAAATGCAACAGCAGGTCTCATTTTCAATAAAACCAATAAACTCAAAAATAGCCTTCATTAGCCAGCATCCCATTTTCTTTGTCAATTTTCTAATTCACTTAAATACACCGGAAAATTTAAAATCCCAAGAATATTTATAAAGATGTCCTGATTTTTCCCTAATATTACAGACTAATCTGCAATTATAACAACCGGATAGAGTTTTGTGTATCACAAGAATCAGAAAATTTTCTTCTTTACTACCTTTAAAATATGTTCACTAGTAGGAGTTGGTCCAATACCAAAAAGTCACTAATAATAGTAAAGCAACAGTTAATTTCAAAAACATTTACAAGCCAAACAGTAGTGATTAAACACAGGACATTGGAGGAAAAAAAAAAGTGAAAAATATATTGGAGAAAGAAGCTAAATGGGTTACAACAAACATTTTTCTATTGCTGCATACTTCAAGGATATATTATTTCTGGTTTTTGCCTTTTATAAATGAGAAGATGGTTTGCTATTTTATTTTTTTAAAATTGTATTTTTAAGTAATCTCTATACCCAGTGTGGGACTTGAACCCACAACTTCAAAATCAAGAGTCACATGCTCCTCTGACTGAACCTGCAAGGTACCCCAATGGTTCACTATTTCAGAGTTGCCTAGTTTCCTAGTATATAGATCTATATATAATAATTAGAAAATGCAATATATAAACTTCAGTTAGACTAAATGTTTATGCTCACCAACAGGATTTTACCTATTACCATTTACTATTCATATATGGACAACAATTCCCTCCTCTCACCATTGTGTGTGTATGTGTGCATATGTGTACTTTAACTTAACTTTTTCTCACTTATTTATATGTATTTTGTAAAATGCACCTAGGGAGGTATGTTACTAGTTCTTAACTATGAGAGAGAAGGGGATCACTGTCCACATCTGAATAGTAAATGGTAACAAAACGCCTATTGGTGTATAAACATAAACATTTAGTCTCATTTTGAGTTTCAACATCCAGCTTTTATTGTTTTAATTGTTTTTTATACGACTGTTAGAACTACTGATATTTCTTGCTCGCTGCTGTGCCGCCATAAAATTAGAAAAACATTTTGCTATTAAATATTTTCTCTTTAAAAATATTTCACAAGACTTTCTTCTAGAGCTTTATCCTTAATGATTAGCCCCTTTCATGTATACTTGTGCCCTTCTACAAAACCTAGACTATAAATACCTTGAAAATCAATTCTATTTTTTGAAGCCCTTCAAGTCCCAGGAGTCACTGAATTCATGTTTCTGAACGGAATGAAGAACACGGCTTTGAACAATCTTACCTCTTCTCTTCTTTCTTCCGCAGAAGGAGTCTTAAGTTCTCGCGCTGTATCATCTTTCGGGTCAAAAAGATATATGTAATCTGAAGAGTAACTAACAAGAATCTCTCTGCCATCTTCACTGTAACACAGCGATGTCACTCTGCAGGACTTATTATTAAGATGGGAAGGGATAAAACGGGCAACCATTCCAGTAGTTCCTCGACCTGCATAATTCCCTAAATAAAAAAACAGGAAGTTGTATACATTTTTTAAGAAAAACGTTTTAAAAAATCCGAATTATGAGATATGTGATTTAATGTAGCAATGTAAAATCCAAACTATCATATTCTATTTCTAGGAAAGGCTCTTTTCTTAATAGCCTAATTTTATAACAAAATAATAAAGAATATAGTATGAAGGTTACATAGCTTCAAAAAAAATTTCCCGAGTGACTGGAATTACACAGATTATATAAATATTTTATAGATTACATAAATGTTTTATTTGAAATACAGGTTATTTAATCAATTAAAATTATTTGTGATTATAGTTACACTAAATCACCTTCCAAAAATTTTCCTCCAATGAAGATAATATAATTTTTACAATATAAATAGGTGAGCTTATATTTATTACTAGCATACTAGATAAAATCGTGCATTTTCCCTTTAAAATTATTTATCTTTTGCATTAGGTTAGAAAAAGTTCTTTTAGTTTATTTATTTATTTTTCTTAGTAACCTCTATAGTCAACGTGGGGCTCAAATTCATGACCCTGAGATCAAGAGGTACATGCTCTTCCGACTAAGCCAGCCACGCACCCCTATGTCTTTTTTTTTTTTTTTAGATTTTATTTATGTATTTGACAGAAAGAGAGATCACAAGTAAGCAGAGAGGCAGGCGGGGCGGGGGGTGGGGGAAGCAGGCTCTCTGCTGAGCAGAGAGCCCTATGCGGGGCTCGATCCCAGAACCCCGAGACCATGACCTGAGCCAAAGGCAGAGGCTTAACGACTGAGCCACGCAGGCGCCCCTCAGCCCTATGCTTTTTAAAAGATTTTTGATTGTCATGAAATTTTCCTCTTTTAAAATGACAGAGTAGGAGCAGTATTCCAGCTTTAATTTTGGCAGTCATCAATATAATATAATATGATATGATAGGGAGGGGTCCAACTGGCATTTTGTGCCCACTGAGGTCTGGGAATGTTAAATTCTAAGAGTCCTACAAAACTGTATAAGGAGACCTTCTGCACAAGGTCTTGTCCTACCCAAAATGTCAGTTGTGTCCCACTGTTAAAAAATATTAATTTAGCCTAGAATTTCACCTTATATTACTACTGTTTCCCCTAAAAGTGCATATCCAAATAGGTAAGATTTCTCAACCACAGTTCCAAAAAACAGACCAACCCCATCCCCAAAAACCACCTACTCTTCCTTTTTAATCTTTTTTTTTAAGAGAGTGTGCACACGATTGGGGACAGGGGAGAGGGGAGAGGGAGAGAGAGAGTCTCCATGCCCAGCACGGAGCCCAACTCAGGGCTCAATCTCACGTCCCTGAGATCATGACATGAACTGAAACCAAGAGTCGATGACCAACTGAGCCACCCAGGCACCCCCAACCTAGTCTTCTCATTTCGGTACCCTGTGTCAATTTTTACTGGATATAAACTGACACTGAGATTAAGACTGTTAGTTTCTGGCCAACACCACTTTTATTTTTAGCAATATAAAGTATGTGAAAATATACAGATGTAGGTGTATTTGCTGGGTGTGTGGGTATATAATCCTGGCCTTCCCTTATAAGAAAACACTAATAAGCTGGCTTTAAATGGAATATTCCAGAGGCAGTTTCATTCCACAATGGAATGAGAAGCAAATGAGGAGTTTAAGAAAGATTCAACTTCAGGGCTGCAGCAGCAGCAGTAACAGTACTTAACAGGGCTTAAACTGGGCGTGAACAGGTGCCACGTACCCACTATTCTTCCCTAACTCTCCTCTCTACAACAAAGAGAAATGAGGAGAGCCAAGTGTTCTGGGCTGATAGTGTTCCCCCACAAATTCATGTCCATCTAGCACTCAGAATGATTCTGGAATATTTGGAAATAAGGTCTTTGCAGATGTCATGAGGTCATATTGCATTAGGGTGGGCCCTAGATCCAATATGACGGGTGTCCTAATAAGAGAAAAATGTGGATTCAGATACAACACAGGAGAGGATAGCATGTACATGTGGAAGCAGAGAGTGAAAGGAAACATTTAAAAGTTAAAATTGGGGACGCCTGGGTGGCTCAGTTGGTTAAGAAGCTGCCTTCGGCTCAGGTCATGATCCCAGCGTCCTGGGATCGAGTCCCACATCGGGCTCCTTGCTCAGCAGGGAGCCTGCTTCTCCCTCTGCCTCTGCCTGCCCTCTGTCTGCCTGTGCTCGCTCTCTCCCCCTCTCTCTCTCTGATAAATAAATAAAATCTTAAAAAAAAAAAGTTAAAATTGGGGGTGCCTGGGTGGCTCAAGTTGGTTGGGTGTCCGCCTTTGGCTTGGGCCCTGATCTCAAGGTCCTGGGATCGAGTCTTACGTTGGGCTCTCTGATCAGTGTGGAAAGAGTTGATGTCTCCCTCACACTCTCCCTCTGTGCTCTCTCTCACTAATCAATCAATCAATCAATCAATCAATCAATCTTTTTAGGGATGCCTGGGTGGTTCAGTGGGTTAAGCCTCTGCCTTCAGCTCAGGTCATGATCTCAGGGTCCTGGGATCGAGCCCCGCTTCGGGCTCTCTGCTCAGCAGGGACCCTGCTTCCCCTCTCTCTCTGCCTGCCTCTCTGCCTACTTGTGATCTCTCTGTGTCAAATAAATAAATAAAATCTTTAAGAAAAAAAAAATCAGCCATTTTAAAAATAATAATAAATAAATAAAAGCTAAAGTTGTCAGCAATCACCACAAGCTAGGACAGAAGCATGCAAGAGTCTTCCTGAGCGTCATTGACAGAAAACCTTTAACACCTTGATTTTAGACATCTAACCCCCAGAAATGGGTGGTAATTTGTTATGACAGCTCTAGGAAATTAATACATCAACTGTTAAAATTTTTTAAAGTGATAAACTGCAGAAGTATCACCTGGATAGGGTCATAAAAACTTCATAAAATGCCATTTTTATGTACATATATATGTATGCATGTATGCTCCATGCCCAGTATGGAGACCAGTGTGGGGCTTGAACTCATGACCTGAGATCAAGACCTGAGCTGAAATCGAGTCAGATGCTTGGGACACCTGGGTGGCTCTGCTGGTTAAGCATCTTGCCTACTGATCAGGTCATGATCCCAGGGTCCTGGGATCAAGTCCCACTTCAGGCTCCATGGTCATCGGGGAGTCGTCTTCTCCCTTTCTCTGCTGCTTGCCCCGCCTGTACTGTCTCTCTCTCTGTCCTGATAAGTCCTTTAAAAAAAAAGGACTCTCTCTGTCCTTTAAAAAAAAAAAAAAAAAAAGTCAGATGCTTAACTGGGTGAGCCACCCAGGCGCTCTAGTAAAATGTCGTTCTTTCTAATAATCCATATTGTTTAAACACATTGTATTTAATGAATTTTATGAAACTAATGAAACCTTAAAATTGCAAATATGTCATAAAGATTTATTCTTTGAGCTGACAGAATCTTATATTTTCTCTAATATACAGCTTTTTACCTGTGGCTCTTGTGCCCAGCATTCGCCGATCATATATTCGTACTGAGCTATCTGAACAGCCGACAGCAAGGTAATATGGTATCGGCGGGCAAATAGCGACAGATGTGGCAGCACGTCGGCAGTTAATTAAAATATCCTAAAAAAGATTGTACACCACCAGTTACACACAGTACTGCTGTAGAGAGGCTACTCTAAAGATTTAAAACTGTGAAATATTTTAACATGTAAAACATTTTCCTTTTAACTAGAAGAAAATAACCATTCTCAGAAATCCTAACTCGGTTTGATAATGAGAAGGAAAAACAACATGGTTTTCTTTATTTTTCAGATTTCTATCAGTTTTCCAAAAAAATCGGCTTCTGTGAAGCCAAAATAAATATACTCAGTCAATATTCCTTCTCGGGAGTTTATTACTCTAAGGGAAATTCTTTTTTTCTTTGCAGTTTCCTACGCAACTCTAATACTGACTTCTAATACAATATTGTACATTTACCTTATGAAACAACCAAAATATGAAATATATATTTAATTCGTGGTTGAAAAAACAAACAATACATGAGTAATGCAAATTGCATTCTGAAGAGACAAAATAAAAATTATTCCCAAATATAAGACTAAAACACAGAGTAATTACACTAGATCAACAAAATTTAATACAATCAAATTCACCCATAATCTTATAACCCAGAGATACTTAATGTCCAATTTTAATTTTTATCTTAATTTTTTTGGTCATTTATATAAAAATTTGATTCTTACATCTTTGCAATCTTCTTTTGTGCAGCTAGTTTTGATACGTGTATCAAACCACCGAACAGTTCCATCTTCACCACAAGAGAGGAAAGTATATGGGTCATTGGGCACAGTCATAATCTGTAGATGGAAATCAAAGTACAGGTAATGTTATTAAACATTTACACAAATGTCTTTGAAAGATACTACTATTACTTAAAAAATTAAGGAAAAAATAAAGAAGTAAAATTGTTTTCATATTTATAGACGATCTGATCATCTAAACAGAAAATCTTATGTAATTAATTTTTTAAAAAATAAGTATTAGAATAAGTAAATTTAGAAGAGCTGCAGGATACAAGGTCAATATATGAAAATCAATGGTATGTCTATACTACGGCAACAAAACCATTAGAAACTGAAAATTTAAAAATAATAACATTTATAATAACATGAAAAATATAAAATGCTTAAGGACATAAAAGACACGTAACAATGAAAATGATAAAACATTACTGAATAAAATTAAAGTCCTAAATAACAGGAGATAAACTGTGTTCACTGACTGAGAAATTTAATATCATCACTTCTCCCTAAACTGATATATAGATTTGAAATAAATTCCAGCAGGATTTTCAGCACAAATTACAATTTGATTATCAAATTCCTGTGGAAACACAAAAGACCTAAAATACCTTAAGTAATGTTGCAAAAGAACAAAGGACTTATACTCCTGGCTTTAAGAGTTACTATAACTACAGAAATTAACATAGTGTGATAGAGGCTTAATAATAAATCATTGGAAGAGAATAGGTACTGATCAAAAATAGATGAAAATACATATGGCCAAATGATTTATGATAATGGTGCAATGAAAACTCGGTGGAGAAAGAACGGTGTCAGAAAACTGGATACCCACAGGCTAAATAATGAACCTCAAGCAATATTTCATACTTTCTTTAAAAAAAAAAAACAGGGATCATTGATCTAAGTATAAAACATAAATATAAAACTTCTAGGAAAAAATCTTTGTGACTCTTGGTTAAAAAAAGATTTTTAGATATAACATTGGCCCATAAAAACAAAGAACTTTGGTAAAATGGGCTTCCTGAAAATTTAGAGCTTCTTTTGGAAGGACAATGTTAAGAAAATGAGAAGACAAAACTGCTGACTGGAGGAAAAAATTATAAATCACATACCTGAAAAATATCCAAAACGTATCTTGAAAATCCCTCAAAACTCAATAATGAGAAATGAATATACCACTAAAACAATGGGGAGAAGATTTGAACAGACAATTCACCAAATACATAAAAATGATAAGCACATGAAAGGTATGCTCAACATCATTAGGTAATTGGGAAATAAAAGTTAATAACATGAGAGATTCCACTCTGTATCTACTAGGATGTCTAAAATACAAGACTGACCACACCAAGTGTTAAAAGGATGCAGAACAACTGGAACAGTCGGGCACTGCTCACAGAAATGTAAAATGATACAACCACTCTGGAACAGTTCGGCAGTTTCTTAAAAAGTTAAACTTCTACTTCTAATATAACTCAGTCATTCCATTACTAGATGACTACCAAAGATAAATGAAAGTACAAGTCCATACAAAAACATTTGTACAAATACACAAAACGGCTGTATTTATAACAGCCCAAAACTAGAACCCAAATGCCCATCCAAAAATGAAATATAAAGAAACTGTGATAGATCTTTAAAAAGGAATATAACTCAGAAATAAGAAGTTAATTACTGATACTCTTAACATGAATGAATCTCAAACATGAGTATTATCCTAAGTGAAAATAATCAGACCAAAGGAAGAATACATATGGTTTGATTACATAATCTCATTCATATATAATTCTTCAAAAAAATATAAACGAATCCACAGTAACTGAAAGATCAGTCATTCCCAAGGATGTGGAGGTAAGTAGGGACAAAAGAGAGGGAATAAAAATGGGAATAAGGAAATTCTTGGATATAATGGATATATCTATTACCTTGACTATGCAAATGATTTCAAAGGACAATAAATTGTCAAAACTTACCACATTGTATTCTTTTTAAATCAATGCTATCAACATTTCATTTAAAGATAACTGAGGTACCAACCAGTGTAATAAGTCAAGAAAAAGAAGCAAAAGGTATATGGTTTGAAAATAAAAGAATGAAAAATGTCATAATGTAAAAAAGATATGACTGTGTAGACAAAAAATCCAAAAGAATCTATAGTTGAATTATGATTACCAATTAGTGAATAAAAAGACTACTAGTTTTAAAATATTATAAAGTCAATTGTATTTTTTATACCAGTAACATTTAAAAACTAAAATACTTAAAAAGATAACATTTACAACAGTACCAAAGTATCAAATACTTTAAAAAATTTAAGGAAAATTGTACTGTAATGCCACACTAAAAATTATAAAATATCTTAGTGAGAGAAATTAAAATCTTAATAATTACAAAAATATATCATCCCCATTCACTGGAATATACAATAATTGTAAGATATTAGTTTGCCCTAAATTTATGTTTAAATTCAGTATAATCACAATCCAACCTTCGGCAAACTTTTTGTTGGAAACTAAATGCTGCTTTAAAAAGTTATACTGAAACACAAAAAATCAAGAAGTCAAAATGTTCTTGTAGTAGGAACAAGAAAATGTACTCTATTAGATACCAAGAGTCATTTCAAAGCTATGGCAATTAAAACAATTTGGTACTTAAAAAGGTACAAATATACCAATATTTGGTCTATACCAATAGACCAATGGTGCAAAATAGAGTACAGAAATGATCTATGCATATAGAAACTCTTAATTTACAGTTAATGGCATGCTGAATAGCAATGGGGGAATAAAACCAGTATTTTAAGATGGTGGGTAAAATCCATATGGAAAGAGTGATATGAGCAAGATTGCAGAACAGAAAGCCTCAACTCACTCTCCTACAAAAACACTGACTTTTAATAACAATATAAATTCAAAGAGCTTTCGGCCACCTGCATAGCTGAGTTGGTTAAACGGTGGACTCTTGATTTTGGATCAGGTCATGACTCCAGGGTTGTGAGATGGAGCCCCAAGGCAGGTTCCACGCTAAGCATGGAGCCTGCTTGGGATTCCCTCTCCTCCCTATGCCCCTCCATCGCCCTCCCCAACCCTACTCATGCATTCTCTCCCTCAAAAAAATAAATAAACTGAAGTCAAAAAGCATTTATGAAAATGCCTAAAACCAGTTAGAACAAAAATCGTAACAACAAAATACCAAGGCACACAAAGATACAGTGTAACAGCCCTATCAAGGTAACAAAATAGCTTCAGAAACTGACTCTAATAAGATGCATGAATTACCTAAGAATTTACAAATTAATTATCCTAAAGAAGTTCAATGCACTTCAAGAGAACACAAACAACTAAATGAAACTAGGAAAACGACACATGAACAAAAAGAGAGTATCACCAATGACCAAAATAACTGGAAAAAAGAACCAAATGGAAATTTGGGGACTGAAGAATATAATAATTACTTTAAAAACTCACTAGAGGAAATCAACATCAGGCTTGATCAAGCAGAAAGAAAAATCAGCAAACTTGAAGACAACTCTTTTGGAATTACCATGTCAGAGGAACAAAAAGGAAGAATGCAGAAAAGTGAAGAAGACCTTAAGGGACTTACAGGACAAAACAGGTAATATATATGAAAGCAAAATATATGGAAGTTTCAGATGGAGAAAAAAAAGGGGCAGAGCACTTGTTTGAAAAAATAATGGCAGAAAACTTCCTAAATCTTCCCAAAGAAAATGGATATCCACGCTCAGAAAGCTCAAAAGGACTCTAAATAGGCTGAACCCAAAGAGGTCCACACTGAGACACACTACAGACAACCTGTCAAAAGTCAAAGACAGGGGCACCTGGCTGCTCAGTTCGTTAAGCACCTGCCTTCGGCTCAGGTTATGATCCCAGGGTGCTGGGATGGAGAATGAAACATAAAAACAAGAGTGCCAAAATCAGTATAAGATGTACTGAAAATAAAAGTAAAATGGCAATCAATAGTAAGTACTTCCCTATTAGTAACTACTTTCAATGTAAACAGTACCTTACCAAGCGGGAAGTATACAGCAGTAAACACCTACATAAGGAAAAAAAAAAAAAAAGATGAGGGCTTCTGGGTGGCTCAGTGGGTTGAGTCTCTGCCTTCAGCTCTGGTCACGGTCTCAGGGTCCTGGGATCGGGCCCTGCATTGGGCTCTCTGCTTGGTGGGGAGCCTGCATCCCCCCCTCTCTCTACCTGCTGCTCTGTCTACTTGTGATCTCTCTCCCTGTCAAATAAACAAATAAAATAGTAAAAAAAAAAAAAAAGAAAGAAAGAAAGAAAGAAAAAAGATCTCAAATCAATAATCTAACTTTATACACTTCAAAGAACTAACAGAAGAGCAACAAATGAAACCCCAAGTTAGAAGAGGAAGGATGTAACAGACTAAAGCAGAAATAAAGGAAATGGAAGACAGAAAACATATCAATGAAACTAAGCTGGTTTCTTTCTTTTTTTTTTTTTAAATATTTTATTTATTTACTTGAGAGAGAGACAGTGAGAGAGAGCATGAACGAGGAGAAGGTCAGAGAGAGAAGCAGACTCCCCATGGAGCTGGGAGTCCGATGCGGGACTCGATCCCGGGACTCCAGGATCATGACCTGAGCCGAAGGCAGTCGTCCAACCAACTGAGCCACTCAGGCATCCCACTAAGCTGGTTTCTTAAAAATATCTTCAATATTGACAATAAGAAAAAAAAAATAAAAAAGATTCACAAAAGCCAGAAATGAAAGAGATAAGAGGAGATATTACTAATTATGCCACAGAAATACAAAGCACCTTAACAGACTTGTATGGGGGCACCTAGGTGGCTCAGTGGATTAAAGCCTCTGCCTTCGGCTCAGGTCATGATCCCAGGGTCCTGGGATCGAGCCCCTCATCAGGCTCTCCACTCGGTGGGGAGCCTGCTTCCCCCTCTCTCTCTCTCTGCCTGCCTCTCCGCCTACTTGTGATCTTGGTCTGTCAAACAAATAAATAAATAATCTAAAAAGAGAGAGAGAGAGAGACTTGTACTAATAATTATACAACACATGGAAAAACCTAGAAGAAATGGATACATTTCTAGAAACATACAACATACCAAAACTAAAACATGAAGAAATAAAACAAAATTTTTAAAAGATTTTATTTATTTGACAGAGAGAGAGAGAGCACAAGCAGGGGGAACAGCAGGCAGAGGTAGAAGGAGAAGTAGGCTCCCCATTGAGCAAGCAGCCTAATACGGACCTTGATCCCAGTACCCTGGGATCATGACCTGAGCTGAAGGCAGATGCTTAACCAATCAATTGAGGCTCCCAGAAATAAACAGTCTAAACAAACTTATAACTAATAAGGAGACTGAATCAGTAATCAAACACATCCCAACCAAAAAAAGCCCAGAACCAGATGGCGTCACTAGGGAACTTTAGCTACATTTAAAAAATTAACACCAAATCTTCCCAAACCCTTCCAGAACACTGAAGAAACAGGAACACTTCCAAATTCATTCTATGAGGACAACTTCATCCTGATGCCAAAACCAAAGATACTAAAAGAACACAAAACTATGCCTCTGATGAATACTCAACAACATACCAAAAAAACTCCAAAACATGTCATAATGAAGAACAAAAACCGTATGATCGACAAAACTGATGCTGAAGGGGCGCCTGGGTGGCTCAGGTTAAGCCTCTGTCTTCAGCTCAGGTCATCATCTCAGGGTCCTGGGATCGAGTCCCGCATCAGGCTCTCTGCTCAGCCGGGAACCTGCTTCCTCCCCTCTCTCTCTGCCTGCCTCTCTGCCTACTTGTGATCTCTCTGTGTCAAATAAATAAATAAAATCTTTAAAAAATAACAACGAAAAACTGATGCCGAAAAAGCATCTGACACAGTTCAATACTCCTAACCCTAAGAACTCTCAACAAACTAGGAATGGAAGGAAATTACCTCAAGCTAATAAAGACCACATATATGGAATCTCACAGTTAACATTATATTCAATGGTGAAACACTGAAAGTTTATTCATTAATACCAGGAACAAGGCATGAATGCCCACTCTTATCATGTCTATTCAATACAGTACTGAAGTTCTAGCTAGAGGAATCAGGCAAGGGAAAAAAAAGCATTGAAATTAGAAAGGAAAAGGCAAAATCATTTGTTTGTAGATGATATGATCTTATATGTAGAAAATGCTAAAAATCCCAATACAAAATGCTGTTCGAACTAATAAATGAATAGAGCAAAGCTGCAGGTTAAAAAATCAACACATGTTTTTCTATACACAACCAATGAACAATCTGAAAAGAAAATAAAGAAAACAATCTCATTTGCAATAGCTATCTTCAACAAATCTATGGGATGGAGAACACACAAACTCTGTATCGATAAGGAATTAATACCTGAGATATATAAAGAACCCCTTCAACTCAACGAGAACAAAAAAGCAATCCAATTAAAAATGAGCAAAGGACTTCAACAGACATTTCTCCAAAGAAGATATACAAATGACCAACAAGCACAAAATAGGTATTTAACATCCCTAATCATTAAGGAAATATAAATCAAAACCACAATGAGATATCTCCTCACACTCATTAAAATGGTCATCTTGGGAAAATAAAAAAAGAAAATAACAAGTGTTGACAAGAATGTGGAAAAACTGGAACCCTTGATGCACTGCTGTCGGGAATGTAAAACAGAACAGCCACTGTGGGAAACAGTATGGAGGATCCTCAAACAATAAAAAATAGGGGTCACCTGGGTGGCTCAGTCAGTGGAATGTCCAACTCTTGACTGCGGCTTGGGCTGTGATCTCAGGGTCATGGGATCAAGCCCTGCGTCAGGTTCCAAGCTTGGCAGGAAGTCTGGTTGAAATTCTGTCCCTTCCCCTCTGCGTCTCCCCTCTCTGCTCATGCTCTCCCTCTCTAAAACAAACAAATCTTTTTTAAAAATTAAAAACAGAATTATCACATGATCCAGTAAACCCACTTCTGGGTATATACAACCAAAAAATTTAAAACAGGATTCCAGCATTACTCACAACAACCAAGAGGTAGAAATAACCCAAATGTCCACTGACAAGTAACAGACTGTATGGCATTATCTACATACAATGGGAGAGTATTACGCTTTGGAAAAGCAGCAAATTCTGTCACAGATTGACATGGATAAATCTTGAGGACATTATGCTAACTAAAATAAACCAGTCACAAAAATACAAATACTCCATGAGGTATCCAAAATAATCAAACTCAGAAACAAGGTAAAATGGAGGTTGTGAGGGGAGGGGGGAAGAGGAAATAGCAGAACTGTTCAGAGGATATAGGTTCAGCTTTGAAAAAATATTCTGTTCCAACTACAGTATGTATGTATTGAATAAAAAACACCTTTAACAAATGGGTATATACTGTTAAAATATCCCTATAGAGGATGCCTCTGTACTCTACTTGGGATTTTGACTTAATCACAAAAATCCATATGGAGAAAAAAAGTTTACTCCAATTTCATCCTATCACAAAAATCAAATCCAGGTGAATTATAAGATCTAAATGCAAAGACAAACAATAAACTTTTGAAAAGAGAAAACAGAGCATCTCCATAATCTCAAGACAGGAAAAATTATTTTGACCAGGATACAGAAAGCCCTAATAATAAAGAAAAAGACCAATATATTAGACAATGTTAAAACATCTGTTCACCCAAAGACACCATTAGGAAAGTGAAAATATAACCACAGAGTAGGAAAAGATAGGTTCATATGCAGAAGAGATTTAAGTCAAAAATGAAACAAGATGACAAGACCAATGGAAAACTTAGGAAAGACATCTGAATAGGCACCTGACAAAGAATAAACCCAAATAACCACCAGACACTGCTACGAGGAGAGGCACAACAGCAGCAACAGGGAAGGCGTCTGAAACCGTAAGATGACGCTGCGTAAGCTGCCAAAATGAAGAGACTAACAGTACCAATCGTTGGCAGCGATGAGCAGTAACAGGAACTCTTACATACTACTGGCAGGAATATAAGCTGTTACAATTACTTTGGAAAATTATTTGGTAGCATCTCTCTAAAATAAACAAGCACGTGTCCTGTGACCATTAAGTTTACTTCCAGTATGTACCCAATGAAGTGAATGCATTTAGGTACTTAGACTCATGTAAAGGAATGTTCTCCAAATGGGAAATCAAATTTAACACTTTCATCAACAGTAAAAGAGAGCGATCCGCCGTGGTGCACTCACACAAGGGAATGCTATCCAGCAATGAAAAGGAACGAATTATAGTTGTACCCAGCATGGGTGAATTTCACAAATTATCAGAAGTCAGAATGAGGGGGCTTCTGGGATACTTAATGTTTTTGTACTTCTTGATCTAGATAGCTGTTACATGAAAAGATTTACTTTGTGATAATGTACTAAGCTATATGCTTAGGATTTATGTACTTTTCCTGTGCTTTGTACTTCAATTTAAAAAACCAAAGTTTAATAACAGATGGAATAAGGTCAAATTCTAATCAGAATTCCAGGAGAAAAAGAATCAAAGAAGCTAGAGAATAACCAAAAACCTAATGACTGCAAACTTCCCACATTTTTTCAAAATGCTAATTTCTCAGACCAAAAACGTCAATAAATTCCAAGTATGACAAATAAAAAGGAAACTCAAACCTACCCACACTGTGGTGATATGAAGGAAAAAAAACAGCAAAGAAAAATACAGTTAAAAGCAGCCAAGAGAGACAGATTAACTGTAAAGAAACCACAGTTAGACTGATGACTGAGTTCTCAACTTCAACAATCAAGTGAGAACACAGGAACATCACCCAAAATAAAGTGCCAAACTAGACACCCAGCAAATATCCAGCAAAACAACCTTTGACGAACTGGTCTAAAATCCTTCATTTTCTGGAAAGATATGAAAGGGAAGAAAGGAATGAAGAAAAGAAAAGAATAGGAGGGGCGCCTGGGTGGCTCTTTTTTTTTTTTTTTTTAAGATTTTATTTATTTATTTGACAGAAAGAGATCACAAGTAGGCAGAGAGGCAGCAGAGAGAGAAGAGGAAGCGGGCTCCCTGCTCGGCAGGGAGCCTGCTTCTCCTTCTCCCACTCCCCCTGCTTCTGTTCCCTCTCTCACTGTGTCTCTCTCTGTCAAATAAATAAATTAAATTAAAAGAAAGGAAAGGATAATAGGAAATGAAAATTGTTTCTATTACCAAACTGTCACTAAAGGAACCGGAAAGAACATACTTTAGGTACACGATGACCCTGTACAGGCAGTCTGTGGTGGAAGAGCCAAAGGTACTGGCAAAAATGTAGGTAAATCTCGGGCGCCTGGGTGGCTCAGTGGGTTAAAGCCTCTGCCTTCAGCTCAGGTCGTGATCTCAGGGTCCTGGGATCAAGTCCCGCATTGGGCTCTCTGCTCAGTGGGGAGCCTGCTTCCTCCTCTCTCTGCCTGCCTCTCTGCCTACTTGTGATCTGTCTCTGTCAAAGAAATAAATTAAATTTAAAAAAAAATGTAGGTAAATCTAAAGAAATACTAACTGATGAGGCAATGATAATATTTCATTTATGAGAGAAAATATATAAACTCAGAACAATATAAGGAACAATATAAGCATATACAATTGGACAAGGGATGAAGACATTGTAATGTCCTAAGGTGCTTTACTCAGAAGGGCAAAGGTACTTATTCATTAGGCTTTGTTAATTATTCTTCTAAAATATGAATGTCTATCCTCCCTGCAAGTAGCAGAAATAAAACAGACAAAAAGCAAAATCCTCAGGCAATTTTAAAGGAAGGCAAAAGACAAGGGGAAATATATAAAGAAAATTACAAAAAAAAATACAAACAGAAAATAGTAAGATAAACAAATAGATCCAAATATATCACTACTCACAATAAATATAAATGGACTAAAATCTCCAGTTCAAAGCAAAAACTGTGAAAACAGATGAGAAAATAAAATGCAGCTATTTGCTGTTACACACCAAAACACGAGGTTACCAGAGAAATGAAATTCAAACCATGGACAAAGATATACCAGGTTAAGGATGATTTGATGCAAAGAAATACCATGAAAAGATTTTGAAAGAACATTCTGAAGGATAAGCAATTTTTCAACGAAGTTACATAGTATGATTGAGTCTTAAATTCATTGCACCTCACTGAATTCAACTAGGGGTTGAGCTTATTAATGTCCTTTAGGAATCTGATTCTTTCGCCTGGTGGACTCGTAGTGTTCTTTCTGCCACAGGAACATTTGATAAGGATGCAATGAATGACTTTATAGAAGACGGTGATAAAGTGTTTAAGAGGTTGAAGTCTAGTACATAAGCTTGTAGCACAGTACCTGAAGTATTTTTAAAGGCTGACAACTGTTTGCAATTACAAATCCTATTACTATTAGATTTTATTTAACTTTACTCACAAGCCTATCAAGGTCAATTTCTCAAGTAGTTTACTGAAATCTAGTCTGTCAGTAATTTCTCTGCCTACATACGCATGAGTGTTAATTACACAAATCTACACATACGCACTTACATAAACACACACACACGTAAAACACACAGTAATACTGTACCTCATAGGTAGTTCCATAATGGCACGTAAATTGGCATTGTCTGTTGGTTTCTGCATCTTGCTCAACATTAGTATAAAATATTACTCCATCCCCAGAGCAGGACACAATCTGCTTATCATTTGTGCATGGTAAGAACTTTGCACTAAATATATTTGCTCGGTGCCCTGAACGAATTGTTGTCAAAACCTAAAACACAGAGAAAAAGAGAAAAAAAGTTCTTGGTAATTTATTATTTCCTAGAAAGAAACATTCATATTTAATACAATCATAGCTAGGAATAAAATTCTCATTACTATTCTTATGATCTCCATAAAAAATTATCATTTGATTCCAAACTAATATAATTTTTTTCAAGATTTTATTTATTCATTTATTTGACACATAGAGATCACAAGTAGGCCGAGAGGCGGGGGGGGGGGGGTGGTCCCGAGTGGGGGGGAGCGGGCTCCCTGCTGAGCAGGAAGCCCAATGCAGGACTCAATTCCAGGACCCTGAGATCATGATCCGAGCCGAAGGCAGGGGCTTAAACTAATTTAATTTCTTAAAAATCAGAATCTCACATATTTTCCTTTTTTTCTCTCTGAGATGTGAAGATTAAGTACCATCAATAGGAACAGTGTTGTGAGAATTAAATACACATATTTCTATTTGGTGTACCTGACTCATTCGTAAGATCTGGATATATAAGAAAGGACTATTATACATAGGAGGAGACAGAAACAGAGCAAAGAAGATAATTTTCATTATTTAAAAAATAGTTTCCTGTATTTCTCAGATAATCAACTTCAAGTTACTTTTAGAATTGGGGAGTAGATACAGGAGTGGGGAGAAAAAAAGGACTATCCTAAACTTTTTTTTTAATTAAGATTTTATTTCTTTATTTAAGAGACAGAGAGAGACTGCGAGCGAGAGAGCACAAGCAGTGGGAATGGCAGAGGGAGAGGGAGAAGCAGAGCAGAGGGAGAGGGAGAAGCAGACTCCCGGCTGAGCAGGGAGCCCAGTGGGATGCTCGGTCCCAGGACCTGGATAGAAGGACCTGAGCCGAAAGCAGATGCTGAACGAGCTAAGGCACCCAGGCAACCCTCTGACGGACTTTTGAAACTGTTTACTAGAGGATTTTTAATTATTCCCTTCCAGGATAAAGAAAGAAAAATAAACTGAATTTAAATGAATCGTGAAATGGTAAGATGAAACTATAGCAGAAGTCCCAACATCTCCTTCCTGAATTGTATTTCTACACTGCAGGGCACCTGGATGGCTCAGTCACTTAAACATCTGACTTCTGTTCAGGTCTCGATCTCAGGGTCCTGGGATAGAGCCCTCCATTGAGCTCCCGGCTCAGCCGGAGTCTGCTTCTCCCTCTCCCTCTGCCATTCCCCCTGCTTGTGCTCTCTCGCTCACGCTATCTCTCAAATAAATAACATCTTTAAAAATAAAGACTAGAATTCCCGTGATAGAAATAAAACTTTTAAAAAGTTTAAAATAAATAGGTAAATATTTGCAACACATAGTGAAAATAAAGAACAAATCTCCCTAATAGTGCTAAAAATGAAGAGAAAGAAACTTCACAAAACCTGGGGTTTTTTTTGAGTAGGCAAAAGATCTGAATTCACAGTTCACAAAAAGATACACAAAGAGCCTTTAAGAATGTGAGAAAACATCCAACTTTGTTCATAAGGGAAATGCAAACTGAAGTTACACTGAGAAACTAATTCTCACTTTTCACATTGGCAAAAATGCAAGTCTGACAACATATTATGTGAGTAAGCCTACCAGGAAACAGGCTCTTCATCATTTCTGCTGGGAGCACTAGATGGTGTAAGACTAAAAGAGAGGGGGCGCCTGGGTGGCTCAGAGGGTTAGGCCGCTGCCTTCGGCTCAGGCCATGATCTCAGGGTCCTGGGATCGAGTCCCGCATCGGGCTCTCTGCTCAGCAGGGAGCCTGCTTCCTCCTCTCTCTCTCCTGCCTCTCTGCCTACTTGTGATCTCTCTCTGTCAAATAAATAAATAAAATCTTTAAAAAAAAAAAAAAAAGACTAAAAGAGAGGAATTTAGCCATACTTCACAAAACCACAAGTGCGTTTACCCTTTGACCAAACAAGTCTATTTCTAAGAATTTACCCATAAGATACACTTCCAACAATACAAGAGAAAATGCACAAAGTTATTTAATGAGCTATTCATAACAGCAAAGCATGGGAGATTTATTGAATAAATCATGATATATCCCCCACATGTATGTACAATGAAAATTTAATGCAGTGGGAATCTGATGTACTTTTAAAAATGTGCTCAAACAAATAAGAGTATGTCAAATCATAAAGTTGGCTTTAAATGTCCCAACAAACAAATGAGGTAATTTAAGCACCAAAAAGTATTATCGGTAATAGATTTTTAAAAAAATCTAAAATCTCAAGTGATTTTTTCCAAAAAAGTTGTAGGGACAAAAGAAATACCCTTATTTACAAAATAATGTTAATAAATGTTAAAGGAATGACAATTAAAAATCACTATTTTGGGGCACCTGGGTGGCTCAGTGGGTTAAGCCTCTGCCTTCAGCTCAGGTCCTGATCAGGCTCTCTGCTCAGCAGGGAGCCTGTTTCTCCCTCTCTCTCTGCCTGCCTCTCTGCCTGCTTGTGATCTTTCTCTCTCTGTCAAATATTAATAAAATAAAATCCTTTAAAAAAAAATCATTTTTGTAACTACATTTTAACAACTGGTTAAGGCAAGAATCAACACTAAAACCAATATAAGAAAGACTGTTATGAAAGGGAGTATTTACAGGCTCAACATACCACTTCACAAACAGCTTATTAATTGCAAAGGGTAAACATACCAAACAATGGAGATGTCAAAGCTAACATTATCAGTAAGGGGATAAATTTCGTATCATGTACTACAATGTCACCTGTGGAGAACTCCTAGCTAAAATGTTTTAAATTGGGGCACCTGGGTGGCTAGTGGGTTAAAGCCTCTGCCTTCGGCTCAGGTCATGATCCCAGGGTCCTGGGATCGAGCCCCGCATCGGGCTCTCTGCTCAGCAGAAGCCTGCTTCCTCCTCTCTCTCTCTCTCTGCCTGCCTCTCTGCCTGCTTGTGATCTCTGTCAAATAAATAATAAATAAAATATTTTAAAATAAATAAAATGTTTTACATTTTAATCTACTCATGGAGAAACAATCAAATCCAAATTGAGAAACATTTGATATAACAACTGTTCTTCTATATTAATACAACAGTAAAACAAGTAACATATTAATATCATGCAAGACCAAAAATTTGAATGAACTATCTTAAAGAGACAAAGGAAATATGACAACATGTGAAATGATGGATGGAGCTGGGACTG
Source organism: Mustela nivalis (assembly GCF_964662115.1). NCBI lineage: Eukaryota > Metazoa > Chordata > Mammalia > Carnivora > Mustelidae > Mustela > Mustela nivalis. The sequence goes on from NW_028133598.1 coordinate 22,549, forward strand.
AAAAGGCATGGCAGTGACAAAGAATAGCATAAACCAGTGAGAAAATCTGCATATAGACCATCTATGTGTATATGTGTATGTGTTATGTGTGTACATCATCAAATAGAAAATCTTATCTATAACAGCATATACTTGACTCTCGTCTTGCCTGATAAGTCACTGCCAATACTGAATTAACAACTACTGAACCACTGCTCCTTGAGAAATGTGTGGTTAGGTTCCTTTCAGACTCTTGCCACAACACCTTCCTCAATCAATACACAGCACTGTTTTATATGTTTCTGTTTAAAGACCTTATTTAATATATACTGTTGATTCATTAACTTTGAACTCATGGCCAACAGCATTATGCCTAAAAGAAGCTTATCTATCATTTTTTTCTTCATAAGAAACATCCCAGTTTTCTGGTGCTTAGGAACATGAGACAGTATTTCAGCATGATACCTGGGGACGTTTTAAGCTGTGAAATCATCAATACAAAAATGTGACATGAAATATACCACAAAAAAGATACTGTATGCATATCAGACTGTCGTCTTGTTTATCTCAGCTGGCAATGTGAGTGTTGATGTGTACCGAGTGACTCTGTTCTTTTGCCATTCTGCTCATGTGCAAGGCCATATGACCAGGAAGGCACAGCAAGTATTGACTTAGGGGTTAAATGTAAATTTCCATGAGTAAACAAATTAGCAAATATAAAATCCACAAGTAATGAGGATCAACTCTGTATTCAGTATTACATATTTTTAAAAATAGAATAATGTGGGGCGCCTGGGTGGCTCAGTGGGTTAAGGCCTCTGCCTTTGGCTCCAGTCATAATCCCAGAGTCCTGGGATCGAGCCCCTACATCGGGCTCTCTCCTCAGCAGGGAGCTTGCTTCCCCCTCTCTCTCTGCCGGCCTCTCTGCCTACTTGTGATCTCTGTCAAATAAATAAATTAAATCTTAAAAAAAAAAAAAAAAAAAAGAAGAAGAATGTTCTTGTTTTTAGTAGATAAACACCAAGGCATTCATGAATTAAATGCATGATGCCTCCAGCTTGTGCTCAATTGCTTAAAAAAAAAAAAAATCTATTTGTGGATGTTCATTGTATTATTGTTTTGTTTTTCCAAAGTTTTAAAATTTTAAAACAAACTTAGGAAAATATATTTCAACTCTGTTTTGGGTTTAGCTTTAAGTATTTACTATATAACCCTCACTGCCAAACTCTTGCCAGAGATGCCTAACAAACGATAGCGTAAGTCTGGAGTGAGTATTAGCAGCCGTTTACCTTGACCACTTTGAATATGTAAGTCTCCCCGTTTTATTTAAGACCTAGATTACAGGGTTATGGCCAAAAGAAGGGTTTGCTGAATATCATGAACTACCCCACAGTAAATCTTCCATATAATGCACATATAATTAGGGTCAAATAAAAAAGGGAGGGGTGTTTTTTGCACCTGCATTAACCAAAACCAATGGAGAATAAAACTGAAATATTTAAAAATCTTTACTTCCTCTCTCCAAGTGTAAGACACTAAGATCTGGAAGACTAAGGTATAAAAAATAACTAAGAGAATAATTAATGTAAAGCCTTTAAACAAGATAGATCTCATGACCTTTACTGAACTCCGTCAGTTATCTTAGCATGGCTTACCAAGTAGCTAAATATATAACAGTCACTGTGTACAGTGTACGTATTAGTTTCTTCACCGATAGCCTTTTGTCTCTGCTTTAATCACATTCAGCAGACATTATTCTTAACAGTTCATGATTTATCTCCATTTAACAGGTTTACGCATAGCTTCAGAAACAAAAGCACTCCATATACTAATATGTGTACTGACATATCACATATTATTCACAAACTGATATGGATTTCTTTATTAAAGTAATCAAGATTTGAAGAGTAAACAGTTGAACCTCCTTCCTTTTGGACAAATGTCGATTTCAGATGTTGTCGTCCAAACTTTCTGCCCTTCCAGCGTTCTCCAAATTCATCACAATGGCAGCAGTATCCACCCCCACGGCTGATCAAGTCAAAAACTAAAAAAGCACCCTTCATTTCGCTTTCCCTCATCCACTATAAAATAGCAAAATATATAAGATATATTTATATAAAATATATAAAATCCATCAGCAAATTCAGGTCCAAGACACATTCCAAAGCAATTCTCATCACCTCAATGCCATTATCTTTGTCCAAACCACCATCTCTTCTCAGTGGGATTACTCGATGGAGTCCTATCTCCTACTTCCTTTTTTTTTTTTTTTTTTTAAGATTTCATTTATTTATTTGACAGAGATCACAAGTAGGCAGAGAGGCAGGCAGAGAGAGAGGAGGAAGCAGACTCCCTGCTGGGCAGAGAGCTGAAGGCAGAGGCTTTAACCCACTGAGCCACCCAGGCGCCCCTCCTATCTCCTACTTCTAATCTTACTCCAACTCCACCCTCCAAACAGCAGCCAGAGCTCTCTTTTTAAAAATGCAAATCAGGGGTGCCTGGGTGGCTCAGTGGTTTGGGCTGCTGCCTTCGGCTCAGGTCTTGATCTCAGGGTCCTGGGATCGAGCCCCGCATCGGGCTCTCTGCTCCACAGGAAGCCTGCTTCCCTCTCTCTCTCTCTCTCTGCCTGCCTCTCTGCCTACTTGTGATCTCTGTCTGTCAAATAAATAAATAAATAAAAATGCAAATCACCTGTATGTTTAATACACTCCAGTGATTATTTCAGTCACACTAAAACGTAAATCCTAATACTGCCTATCAAGCCTACTATCGGACCACTGCCTACCATGTTAACTACATTCTGAACCACTCACTTCCTAATTAATAGGTAATTGTTGGAAGAACAAGAACTCAGGTGCATACAATCAGTAATTGCAACAAAGGCTGGAATTTGTGTATAGCTGTCAATACTAAATCTATACAATCAATACAGCTATGTATTCTACTGGAGGTAAAGAGTGACAAGGTTGATCTTTGTAAAAATGATATGCACTTGGAAATGGTTATTTTTGGTAGCTGCATTTATTTTTTTATTTGTGCTTCCTTGAATCAATGTCTTAAAATACTTATTCAGGAAACATCTAAGAATAATGGCCTAGGGAGACAGAAGTTGGTAGAGTAACTTAACTGAAGATGTAACTGACATATTGTTAACTGGAATTACTAATAAATGTGAATGTGAACTAGGTGTAACATCTGTGACTTTACTGATCAGATTAATCTAACTGGCCAACCAGGTATCTCTTTCTTCTTTCAATACATCACACACAATGTTTCTAAAACCTTAAGCTTGGGGCGCCTAGGTAGCTCAGTCAGTTGGGCATCTGCCTTGGGCTCAGATCATGACTCTGGGGTCCTGGGATCAATTCCCACATACGGCTCTTTGCTTGTTGGGGAGTCTGCTTCTCCCTCTGCCCACCCCACTCATGTTCTCATGTTCTCTTTCTCCCCCTCTCACAAAAAT